>NC_092814.1:59271840-59424340 GCF_023375885.2 Dermacentor andersoni | reverse complement strand
TTATTGAACGTTCTAACTACTATAGTGTTAATAGATGTACATATGCTAAAGCAGAACAAAGAACAATGAAAAACATGCAAATACAAGATACTATAGACAAAACCATGGATACTCTAAAGTAACAAACTACGGTCTAGCTGGAGAAAGAGTACATAAAGTTGATGCCGATGCGGATTTTTAAGTACGCCCTATAGCAGATTATATGTACACCAAAACGCGAAAAACTTGCGATCCCAAGCCTTCCTTCTGGCATCTTTGCAGAAAGCTGGGAAAGCTTAATTTTTGAAAAATAACGTCCTTTGGCAACAATATTGACATGATTCCTAAAAAATAAAAAATAAAAGCTCCCACTATAATACGAAAGCAAATATTGGAGGCCCATAATTCCCAGAGACAACTTCCAACGACTCTTGCTGCAAGCCTCAACTCAAGGAGACAGAACTGCAGCGGAAGAGGACCACCAGCATCAAACAAGAAGCACGAAGAAACGCTTCGCCGACCATATATACGAAAGAACTGACCGACACAATGAAGGTGTGCTTCTAAACGCGGCATATTCAAGGAGGGAAAAAAGGTGAAAAGTAGACGCTCGCTTGTGGACCAGCTCCCTCGGCTGCCACAACGCCGCACAATACTAGATCATCTTACTTTTTTCTTCTATGGTTTCGCTCAGGAAACTTACATATTCCTCTTACTTTTCACCACCCTTGCATTTCTTACTCCCAAAATTACATATTTGTTATCTTCTCTGCTGCCTCCGCCCCCCCCCCTTTTTTTTTCTATTCCTACTTCTTTTTCTGCTCCTGTTATACATTTGTGGCGCAAGATAAATTGCCTTCATCCTCCACATTCGTATAGTTAACGCATCGTATAGTTAGCGCTATGTAACGACTTTAGAAACGCCCGCACGCGTGACGGGGGCATGAATTTCGTAATGAAACTGAACTGCCTAGAGCCAACACCACTTGATGCGTGCGAACAGCGCGGTACCTATGAGCTGAATTATTAATTTCAGCACAGCGTTACAGCTCTACCATTACCGATACCGCCTGCCGCCGATGACACATGCGCGAGGCTTATTGCGAATGCGCAGTTGAGGGGGGGGGGGACGGTAGCGATAGGTGTGGAGCAGTAACATTATGCTAAAACACTATATTATCGGCTAATACTACTGGAAGGAAAACAAACAAGTTCAAAGCAAACGGTCATGCACGAAAAATAAGCTTCGCCGATCCTGTCACATTACAGTGGTTGCGATTTCATTACCATCTAGTATTGTCTGCTAATGATTTGCAGAGTAAACCGATATCCAGTATTCATATAAGTTGCATTTAGCCGAGAATAAGTAATTCACGTGAATAAAAATATTGAGTCGCAGTGCATTGTGTCATAATGATCATATTCTATCGATTCAAGGATATTTCCGCCCTCATGCTGTATGTTTATGTTCATGGCGCAAATGGTTATATGCTATCCCGAGCATGCAAACAAGGGCAACGGTAATGTAATTACCATGTTGAAAAACACTAACGCTGGAAAGCAGTGGATGACCAGAGAGAGAGAGAGAGAGAAAGACACACACACACGCACACACACACACACACACACACACACACACACACGCGCGCGCGCGCGCGCACGCACACGCACACGCACGCACACGCACGCACACGCACGCACGCACACGCACGCACACGCACGCACACGCACGCACACACACACACAGAGAGAGAGAGAACCTTCGATGATATGCTGGAGATGTTAGCCTGGCTGTTCGCCTGACATACTACTCCAGGTGGATGACCAGTGTATGATACTAGAGTCAACAGGCGGGAAACGCAGTGCGTAAGCCATGGGTACTATAACGATTGCAGGAGCCAACGTTGCCGATAAGGTGTTCTCTCTCGCTCCAATTCTGACAAGCTGTCGATCGCGTGAAAAAAGACCACGATAACCGCAACCTCCGCACTCGGTGCCAACCTCTGGAAACACTCCGCGGAGCCAACACGTCCCGTATTTCTTTTGAAGCTCGCGCGTCACGTGGTGCTGTGCTTGGCGGACCGGCTTTTCTCGCGCGAGAAATGGTGCAAGCTTGGACGGGAAGCGCAGGGAGCCTATGACATTTGTTAGAGTACGGAGGCTGTTGGTTCGGCGCCCAGAGGAGGCAAAGTTGCGCTTTATTTCATTGCCTCCGTCTTTTATTGTTAATAGTAAATGTATCGTAACTTGAACCTGTATCGGTAATTATTTCTGCAGAGCCAAAAACGGAAGAAAAAAAGAAAACATAATTTCCACCTCGTTGTCAATTCGCTTCATATCGCTAGCTCCCTAGCTCGGTTCTTCGTATTATTCGCGTCATTTACATAGATGTTTCACCTACTGCCAGTGATTACACGGGGACCTCCGCGGTAACACGGATGCAACGGTAGGAAAACAGTGATCGCATTATGCGGAGGCTGTCAACTTTTTATCATTATTTTTGTCCTTCGTGATTGGCAAACATGCCGCCACGTCTTCGTTATCGCCAGTATCGGTCACTCGCCGCGACAGACGATAAGAAATGAATAGAATCGAAGAAGCAGAAGTTTTACAAAACACAACCCAAGGTTTGACATTCAGTTCTTGCCAAAAGCGCAGAGATGGCGAGGGACGTCCAATGGCGGAGCAGCGCCCGCGCCGACTTGGACGCTGCTGCGGTTCGAAGAGTGTACACCTTTCCCCCACCCGTACAGCGTTACCGCCTCTTGCACGAAAGGCAGTAACGGCGCTGTACTTTTCTCTTCCCTTTCTTCCAGTAAAATCACTCGCGCAGTATTCCGGCGGAACTAGCGCTTCTTCTCGCCGCTCCCTTCTCGATCTCCAATTCCGGTTTAGTACGGAAGCACCGCCGTGTTCTACCCGCTGATTTTTGAACCACTCACAGCTGCATGGGAAGGCGGACGAATTGCCTCGGACGGAAGCGGAACCATTTTCTAGCGAAGAATCAGGAAACTGCGATCGGAGGTTAGGGAATGACGCTATCGATGCGGCCGAAAATAGGTCCATTAAGCGACTTTATGTTGACTAACCTGTCAAGTTGCTTTATTTTCTGTCTCTCTCTGTTTGTGTACAAGAAGCCTGTATATTTACCTCCTCTTAATCCACCCCCATAAAGGCAATCTCAGACTGCTCTTTGCCCCACCGAAAAATATTTCTGGCTACGTCACTGCAATGTTCTACCATGTACAGGCCTCGGTGCTTTGCTGCTTTGCTCATTACTCAGAACATGAAACAGACACTTTATTACGCGCGCAATAATACAAAAGGTGTATACAAAAGGTAGTACCAAAGTCAAGGACTGCAAAGGGGCCTCTTACAAGTTTTAATTCAAAGATATTCAATGCAAATACTAACTGACAAATGAAGGATTATACAAGTGTCGATATTCGTCCGATGAGTGCGCGGAAGTTCGAAAGAAACAGAAAGACTTCTCTATGCACAATTTCTCCACAGAGTTGAACAAATGCACCCGAAGAATAAAAAGGGAACAGGAGACATTTCTGTCTGGAGTCATCGAGCAGTGTCCTTATTTTTTTTGCGAGAACTCCGCTAAGATAACATTCTGAATCCGCTAGAATAAGTTGAGTTTGTTGCGAACCTGCGAAAAATTCGTTATAAAGACATTTCCGATAAGAAATAACTGTAGTGTAAACAGACTTTTTGAAGCATCTGAACATCGAAACTATGCAGCGACTCACATGAACAGTAGATTTAAGAAAATTGTTCACTTCAACGGCAAAATGCTCATGTCAGCACTTTTCCAGAAATTGAACTTGTTTGAATAATATAAAATCTGGCGGAAAAGTCGTGAGAGCCGTCATTTCATTGCAATAATCAATTTTATTAAAAAAAAACGCACTGCTCATTAACATTGTTGCCATTCGCGAAAAGAACGTCGAGAATTCCCTAAAAATACCGCAATCCATTAAAGAGCATTTGTGCCACTAAACAAACTAAAAAACTGCTAGATATGGCTGAAAATCTACTGAAATGGCAACATTGTCTCCGAGTTGCTTAGTGACTATTGTCAAGCGATGCTGCCTGACCATAGCACAGCACATCTCTGAGATTTGCTTTAAATCTCACTGACGTGCTGTGCTATGGTCAGGCAGCAGTTGCTGTGCTATTTAAAGCAAATCCCACAGATGTGCTGTGCTATTTAAAGCAAATCTCACAGATGTGCTGTGCTGTGGTCAGGCAGCAGTTGCTGTGCTATTTAAAGCAACTCTCACAGATGTGCTATGCTATGGTCAGGCAGCAGTTCATCAGGCAGCAGCGCTTGACAATATTTACTAAGCAACTGGGAGAAAATGCTGCCATTTCAGTAGATAATCAGCCACATCTAGCAGATCAAGCAAATCTCACAGATGTGCACTGTGGTCGAATTAGTGTAGTGCGCTCAGGCCCAATTTCGCTTGCGCCGCCGGAGGACGTTCTTCCGCAAGGCGTATACTTACGAAAGCGTGGACCTGACTTCAGACCACTCCGCGGAGACGTGTACTGGTCATTGGGATGCACAGGTGTCCACTGTATTCGGAAGAGATAAACAGAATTAAACGATGCAATGAAAATTTATTGAGTAATTTGCTTTTCTTTCTTTGCAAGCGCTCTTAGAGCTAACGAATTGTGAAATGCTCATTTGGTACATATAGTAGCCACCCACTAGCTTTGCTTTTCCTTATTTTGTTGCACAGAGCCTTCTATAGCACGCATGTGTGTATCTCTTCTCTCCTTACACAGGCTTAAAACATGCAAACATAGCTTCATAAAATATACACGAGTCTCTATAGCGCGCAACAGCATTCAATCATAAAGATGGAGGACCGACGATGTGTTGTAACATTTTTTAGATTTTTGTTTGTCCTTTGAGTAAGACAACGCTGCAAACGCACAGTACCAGACGTACGAATGTTCGAAATGCAATATGCAATATTTTGAATAGAAATAGAGATAATAGAATGTTTTAGGAGTTTTGCTAAATTATCAATGCACCGTTGTTAACACTTCTCTGAAAATAAAGAGTCTATACGCGCGAACACCCCTAGAAATAAAGTGTAGAACTATTTTATTTCAGTACCAAGGTACCAATGGTTGTATTGGTTCAGCACCAATAACTAGTACTTAATGAAAAGTAACAGCAAACGTCACATCAATTCCAGCGAGCCGAGCTAAAAAAACAATAAAATAAAATAAAGCCCGAAAATTATAACCTGTCACAGCAATTACTTACCTTCAATTATTCATTGGAATGTGGTGGGAGCCAGGGTCATAAATTGTTTGTTCATTATTGCTGCTTTATAAGAACTACTTAAAGCCTGAAGCGTTGACTGTTGGGCCAGTTGGTGCCTCATGTAGTGTCGTTGAGTGGAATAAGGGCGGGAAGAAACGATGACCTGTCCACGTCCTTTCTTCCCGCCCTTGATCCGCTCAACGACACTACATGATTAAATCTACGCTCGCTCACAAGTGTGCATGCACATGCGCATAAAATGTGGAGATAAGCAGGTAATTTTTGATCGGGTTGTAAAAAAAAGCAACAAGCAATTTCGCATGGAAGTTCAAGCGCTCACTCTTGTCTATAGATTCCCCACTAACTGCCCAAAAAGGAACTGGAAGAGAATGAAGACCATACGTTTTTCAAGGAGACCTATAGAAACTTAGTGATTTGAGCTGGTTCAACATCACTGGAAAGATAGCAGATATACTGCATATGAACTTTAGTTCATATGCAGTATACGAACTTGCGTATAACAAGAGCTAGCTACTATAATAGCAGTTCTCTAAGAAAAAAACTCTGATATAAAGTGCTTCAAACGTGTAACCAAAAATTAAGCAATAAGATGCGTCCACTGTTCTCGTTTTTTTTTTTTTTCCTGTTATATTGCACTGTAGTTCCATAAACGCGGTATAGTGCCGCATTCACTGTCGTATAATTTTCTAAAAATATGGTTATACAAACAGACAAAGCCACCAAAGCCACTGAAAGGCGGAGAAAAAGGCGAGAAAAGTAGGGAGGTTAACCAGGATGGAACCTGGTTGACTATTCTGGGGAAGGACAGGACATCGAAGCACTAAAAGGCGTGTGCCTGAAGGCTATCCTCGATATGGTGTGTCTGAAACGACCGGTCGCCAAACGGTATGCATGCGTCCAAAGTGTGCTTGCACTTTGTCCGATAAACCTTGCCCACCCCGGGGTCGGGAATCGCAAGCGCGAAGGTAATGATCCAAGATGGAGAAAAGATTAAGAGGTCTCCAAGGGAGGTGTCCGAGCTGCGCACCTCTCACGCGACACCGGCGCGACAGTCGAGCGCACCTCGGCCGGCGGCAACGCGGCGCCGGGCCGCGCACGTGGTCGGGGCCCGGCGTCGGCGGCGCCAAAGACACGCCGCGTCCCGGTGCGCGCGCGCGCGTCCGGCACTTTCTCGCGGCGAGAAAGGGTGCCCGTTTTCCGTCCGCCCCCTCGTCGGCAGAAGATGCACGGCAGCAGCTCATTGGCGGAGTGGTGAGGAATCACCTCGGCAGGCCCACCGACCCCGATCAGACGTGCCCCCTTCCTGGGCGAGGGGGAGGCCGACGTCTTGCGGCGCGCGTGCCCTCCAGTGCCAGCGGCTCCTTTGGCACGGACGCTCCTCCGCGACGACGCGCGCGCACCGACGCCCGGGCCCCCCCCACCCCCACCGGATACCTGCCGGCCTGGGGTCCTCGCCCCCCCCCAACCACCACACCTCTGGATTACAGAGCCGCCGCAGCGCTGGATTGTGCGCCGCTCGCGGACTCCGACCGTTGTGTGTGTTTGCGCGTGTTTGACCGGCCACGACAACCACCCGCAAGGTACGAGGCTCCGTCCAACACATCTCGCGCGCCGGCGGGGCCTTCTCTGCACTCGCCAGTCTGGAGAAGGCCCGGCCGAACGTATTTTGCTCGCGCGAAAGTGGATGCGTTCACGCACGATGTCGGCGTGTGTGTGGGCCGTTCCGTTGCTGTATACGTAGTTGCGAGGAAAGAGACAGGAGAAAAAAAAAACTACAAAATCTGAAAGCGCTCAGATTTTGTGGTTTTTAAATACCCGTATGAAATGTGAAAGTAAACAGCACATGTCCTGTGGGGTTTACGATGAAGCACAAAAAAAAGAAAAACGCACGATTTCAGCTTCAGTGGGCGAGTGGACCAAAGGAGCAGAAATGTTCTGTGACGCGTTGTTAGTGCGCTCATTAGTTCTTGCAAGTTGGGATCTGGTCTCGGAGACAGCAAACGGAAGTGACCCTTTGTTTGAAATGAACACGCGCGGTTCATTATGTCCTTGCATGTTCCCACGAGCGTCGTATCGAAGTCGCTGTTATAATGATCCAGCACAGCCAGCGTGACGGCACGTTCTGGTCATTTGGCGCGCTTCTTCCTTTTACGTGCGGCTTGGCACCAGTGACGATGGCACATTAAGGGGAATTCTGGAGATAACGGGTGCGTGTTTCGCGAGACGTTTGAGGCTGCTATGAAGCGGGGAAGGGAAAAGCTCTCAAACTGTAACCGAAGAGACCAAACACGTTGCGTTTGGGAAACGGAAAGTATGCTCGGTATCGGTCTATACGCCGAAAGTGCACGAAAGGCTCCATCTTAACGATGGCGGTGATTACCGCCCTAACCGCATACATGGGTCAAGTTGCGTAAATTCAAGACGGTACCAACTTCTGCTTTAGCAGTGACCGTTGCCGATTCTCAGAAGAGACAGCGCCGTAACATGTGTTACTTTTTTATTGCTTCCAATGCGTTCGCTCGTAATGTAACGTCGCATCAAGAACTATCGTGTTCGAGTGCGCTCTTACTCTTGCCGTCTCTTAAAACTGGAGTGTTGTCGAACACACCCACCATTGGAGTGGTTATTGCGCAACTGGCAGACCGCCCGTAAGGCACACTGGTGTTCGCCGATTTCTTGTTCCTTGCCTCAGCTGTGAGAACATTTTCCAAAAGTCTGTCGACTGTGAGCAACTAATTTGTATATAACCCCAAAAGCGCGCAATCGTGACTGACGAGTGTGCTGGTGAATTGGCAGGAAAAATGCTTGCGAATATCAATCGATGCTTGCGACAAGTATCCGCATCTAGCGGTTTGAGGATATATTTACGTTTTATCCTGAAACCCCTCCATGGTTTCCTGTTGAGGTTAAGTTTAGGTAAACTACGGCACGGTTTAATGAAGCAGTAATATCCACATGGTGCGTGTTTAGTCTCCGAATACAGGCATCAGTGCACATCCATGCAGGCACATCCATTCAGGCACGTCCACGCTCGATTCAAGAACTTTCGCAAGTCTTTCGACGCCCTCACATCAACGCAGTGCAGACCCAGCGAAGAATTATAACTGCAATTCGGCAGTGCCTGTTCTCCAAATCCAATCAAATGTGTTTGACTGGCAGTGACAATATATGCACGCGCGTACGGTGTTTTTAAGCGGGAAAGCAGCCTCGTGTCGGAAATCGCGTCCATATAGCAAACAAAGACACCTCAAAAAAAAGAGTTCTGTGTTATTATTTTCTTCCGTTGTACAGCAACAGCCTTCCTCCGAGAAGCTAATTTCGTAACAGTACAAGTGTCCGAGCCGTTGTACTTGGAAAAAGAGACCAGAAAAATATCTTATCCTTGCGTGAACTTCGGCACTTGGAAGTGGCCGCTGTTCTTTAAGGGAAACGGGGTACGTCTTCAAGTAGCTGATTCGCGTCAGCGAGCGCACGCGCCACAGAGCCCGTAGTTGAGAGATCTCCGCTAGCTTGACCACCTCCCCCTAGTCAGTGCAGGCCTGGAGACGCACCGAGTGATAGCCGCCGCTTGCGACAGCGGGCAATTAGGGAGAACGCAGACCCCTTATTATGGCCACTCGTCGTCGCGCTGTACCGTTACGGGCCCCCCTCGGAAGCAGTACGACGGAGCATCCCCTTTCCCTTTCAGCGGCCCAAATATATGCACAGCGCTAATGCCAGCTTCCTTTGTGCGACCCCGGAGGTGCCTATTAACACGCCGGCCCCCGCGTCTAGCGACCGACTGGCCGGATCGCACGCGCCTGGCAGGACGCTGCTTGCACAAATCTGCTCGCGTCGCGCCTCCCTGAGCCTTTTGTCGCTAGGGTACCTAGCTGGAGAAGAGTGTTTCGCCAGCGGGTGCCCGAAGAAGCGCTGGCCGCCGCCTTCGGACCGCTCCAGCCAGGTTTCCGACCTTGGAGGCGTCCTCTCGGGCCGCTGCCTTACCGGCGCACGCGTAACGGTCACCTCGGGTCGGATGTCGCACGCAGGAAACTTAACAAAGCACACTCTTGAGAAAGGACATCGTCAAGGTGCAGTGGCTAATTGGCATTCGGACACTTTCCAAATATGGCAGACCTCTCGTACAAGGTGCACCTTTTTCGACTTATATACCACACCTCATTTGGTACGCATTATAATGCAACTTTTCTCGATTGATTCAATGCCCTGAGAAAAGAGACCTTTATTGCTCTTTCGTTTAGTTATTTTCTTGTGTTCTCCGTCTCTTTGGGGTGTTTATCTTTAATATTGCCTTCGGGATGTCGGTTCATGGTGTGGCGGCGATTTCAGCAGCGTTTCACTTGTTTTCCGTCCGCATCGATGTGTATGTGGGCGAAAAGGCCTTTGCGCTTCGCGCACGTCGCTACAACACGCAAGTTTCAAAAGCCTCTCGGTGGTCAACGCCCGTTAATATATCTATATGTAGAGACAGCAAGGACAGGAAAGGCAGCGAGGTCAACCAGACGAGCACCCGGTTTGCTACCCTACACTAAGGGTGGGGACAAGGGGAATAGAAAGAGAAAAAAAAGGGGAGAGTAAGCACTGAGTGCGTGTGGGAGGATGCACAGGGACACTATAGACGGTCTCTTAAGCCGGTGCATTTCAAGTACTGTACTAGTGCACGAATCGTTTTTCGTGCCAGTGACGGCTGTGGCCACGGTCCGAGTATCTTTGACACGTAGAACGGTCTTGAGTCCAGTCAGTTTAAAGTTGTCCGCAGAGACAGACGTTGTACGTCGTAGCGAGGGCAGGCACACGATAGGTGCTCGATGGTTTCCTCGCACCCACAGGAGTCGCACATCGGGCTCTCGGTTATTCCCATACGATAGGAGTAGGCGTTCGTGAACGCCACTCCCAGCCACAAGCGGCACAGCAAGGTTGTTTCGCCGCGGGAACGGCTAGATGGCAGTTGTAGCCGTAGCGTGGGGTCCAGTTTATGCAATCGGCAGTTGAACGCACTTGAACTCCAGAAATTTTGTGACTTTTTGCGCGCAAGTAGGCGAAGTTCCCTGGCAGCGTTTGTCCTCACCAGAGGTGTTGGACGCGTCTGGGTGCCTTCGTGGGCAGAGCGGGCAGCCTTGTTAGCAAGGTTGTTGCCGACGATGCCACAGCAGGAATCCATTGGAAGACAATGTTATGCCCTCTTTCAAGAGCATGGTGGTGTACTCCCGCGATGTCAGATATCTGCTCGTAGGTTCTGTGATGTAATGCAGACTCGATATTGTGAAGAGCTGCCTTAGAATAGGAATGGTAATAATGGCACCTGAGGTGGCAGAATAGGAATGGTAATAACGGCACCTGAGGTGGCATAGGGCTTGTCCACAGATATTGTACGTGAGTTATAACATGGGATCCCTACAATTCCTGCGAGTGTAAACTGACGCAGTGCTCCGTGTATTGTGTTGAGTTCTGTGGGGAAGTGATGCATGAGTGCCACACAAATCCTTAGTCAACTTGGAATCACTATCAGAGATAGAGACTTGGGCATGTTTGTAGATTATGTTTAAGATAACAACAGCGCGAGAGACAGGGACAAACGAAGAAAGACACACACAGCGCTGTGTTTGTGTTTCTTCTTCTGTCCCTGTCTCTCGCGCTGTTCTTATTTCAATCACGATCAAGGCGACGACCAGATGAATTTCTGCCAACAAGCGGACAGCCCTCTCAAGGACAAGCAGAAATAGCGGCACGGATTGTTCAAAAAGTTACTCCAAACAAGCAACCATTGAGCACGAACAATTCATATAAAAGTTCAGCTGGTCTGAATTCAAGTTCTTTATGTATGTTTTGGGATATCGATGTATTTGTGACAACCACTGAGGAAAAAGAAGTGAGAAGCCGGCCATCATTGATTACAGGGTCACCTCGGTCTGCAAATTTAACCATGCAAGAATATGCATTTGGCAATTTTTTTTGTTTTCCTACGCCAAGAAATTCCCAAAATCAAGAAAAAGAGACCGAAGACATTTATAAACGACTCGGTGGGAGCAACAATTAAATATCCACTTATAACAATCATAACTGGTAACATATAGTGTAGGGGGAAAGACGTCAGAATATACGATAGCAGGCTCCCAGGCTTGTGCTAGTTAGCGAAGAATCGCGAGTCTCGCGGATAATTCACAGGGAGTCCCAGGGAGTCCCAGGGAGTTCACAGGGAGTCCCTCAGATGGGTGGTCCGCCTTGCACGCAAATGCAGCCTACACAGTAATTTCCATCAGGAAGACACGCGTAATGCTGCTTCCGACGGCATCGTAATATGCACGCAGCCAATCAAATTCTACCGTTTAGTTCACTGGGCGTCAGCTGCTTCCGCGGACATAGAGAGCTACAGCATCATTCGTATGCAAGTCTGGCGATATGTATAGTGTCCGAAACGTACTGATGACTGCGATGGTAGAACGCTGCACACTAGTATAAAAATGACAGTGTAACCGCGGGGACACTATAATCCGCGGTCGCGTAGGTCCCGTGGGTCACGTGGTGGAGGACCTCGGCGACTTGCCGTCCTGAAATCGCAGTGCACAGCACGAACAGTTGCGTGCGCGTTACCACGAAGCCACAGAACCGCTGCGACGGGATAAGTGAAGAGTTCCTGGCGCCATATAACAAAAGTAAAATAAAATTGCATGCATGATGTGGGTCTTTGTAGAGCATTTAATTGAACCGCTTCAATCAGGGTTTCCGGTTCTTCTTTTTTCTTTTTTTTTTCAGATCGGTGTTCAAAGTATTCTTCTTCTCCGGCGTTACGTGAGATCGGCCTACTTGAGTGTCGCTGTTCATTAAAGTTCCAAGCGGCTGTTTTACACAAAGCGCCGTTATATACAGGTCCCATTCAGGATCGCTTGAGGCGAGCGCGTGGAATTTCGAGGAGAAATATAATCCTTCTGACTGCCTTTTTGGCTCCCGTTCTTGTGGGCGTGAGCGTGGCAGTATAATCGCACTGCTAAAGGCAGCTTTACGCGAGGAACAGTTTACTAAGTAGAATCGCTTCCTGTTCTTCACACGGGTAATGACGCCGAGCAGAGAAGCAGAGAAACACGCGCACGCAAGAGAGGATGGTGGTTGCACCAAATTGAAAACTACAGATTTCAGCTCGAGTACTCAGAATTCGAAGTTTGATACTTCAGATCGACTGACGTGATATGAAGGGAAGACACACGCACATTCAGAATACAAATGAACAATAAAAATGAAACGACAAAAAGAACGATAACTCAAGTATAGAACTGCCCACATTAGGTTCAGAACTTATACGCGGTCCTCCTCTTTACCACAGGCTGCACCGCCTCGGCTGCGAAGTATTTCCGATTTTCCGCAGCTACCGCAGTGCGAAACTTTTGCGATCAGCTGCGCACGTGTATTAGAGCGAAGTGGTATACACCAGTCATGGCTGGTTTAAGTAAATTAGCAACACGACGCGTTTTAAGCTTAAAAGATAAACTTGGTAATATGGAGCTGGTGCATCAACGGCACAGTGGGGTGACGTAAATTATAGCACATGAACCATTTCTCAATGGACAAGCGGCAAATTTGCAAGTCACGGCCAATTACAACCTATTTCCTAGTCGACCAGTGATAATAATACGTAGCCCTTTCGTAGAAGAGACCGTCTTCAAAAAATAGGCCGTCACAAAGAGCCGTCTAGTCGCACCCGACGGGTCAAAATGTATTCTCTCATTCTCGTTGCAACGACGCTAGACTAGCGACAGCGAACAAGCAATGCACCAGAACTGTGGCCCCAAAGAACTTTCAATTACATAAGCGTAAGCATGAGAGACTTTGTCATGGGCACGTCACCATGACGAGGCATGACAACCAGATCGGCGAGTTCATCGTTTTGGCTTCCGATGAAAAAACAAGGCACCCCTGTTAGCTTTCTCCTTCTCCACAGTTCAGCTTTAACCGTAACAGCACGCATAGCATGCACGAAATTGCCTGTATCTACGTTTCATGCTTATTTCTTTTAATTTCAGCTTTTTGTCTTCTCTGCATCCCTAAGTGAAACGAGTAGCGGCGTCGCCACACTATATAGTTATGAAGTTTCCTTACGAATTTTCATTCCAATAAAAAAAAATATGCGGATATCACTCACTTCCCACTACCAGGACGCGAAGTTTCTTTGGTATGGATGCCTGTGTTAATGCTAAAAGTGTTGACGCTATATGACGTTACATCAACGTAGATACTATGTTAACTCATGTACATTCCATTTTTATATTGTGTAAATGGTATGAAGATGTCATGGATATGATGACACTGCTTATACTGACGCAATACACGAAAATTAAGTTTTCTTTATTCGTTAGACGAATTAAGTAATCGTCACTGCGTGCTTCATTTCATATTTGTTGTTCAATTACCACCCAATCAAGACGCTGGCAAATGTTCTTTGGTGTCACACGGAAATTAGACCCTCGAGGGTGGAATGGATGTTGGAAGACCTTATTTACACCCTTACTTTCTTAGAAAATTTCTGAAATGGGCGCCTTCGTCAGCAAAATACCCTTAGTGCACCCTTTCAATAATGTCAAGGTGTTAAAATAGTGTTTTGTGCCAAACATACACCTCGCAGCATTTAAGGGTGCATAGGCACTTCAACATTTCAAGCAAGTAAAGAAGAGCCATTGTCTATTTCCCGGTGGTTTGCGCCTAGTCACTGATACGGCACGTCATATGGTTACAGTAAGCGAGGAATGCCAACCTACTGCTTCGTGTACATGGCGTCCCCGGTGGTGTTGGGGGAAAGATATAGCGTTCTTCTTTTTTTTTTTTTTTTATTCTTACCCTGCCTTTCACAGTACTCTCCTACGGGGCAGAAACCTGGAGGCTTACGAAAAGGGTTCTACTCAAATAGAGGACGACGCAACGAGCTATGGAAAGAAGAATGATGGGTGTAGCGTTAAGGGATAAGAAAAGAGCAGATTGGGTGAGGGAACAAACGCGAGTTAATGACATCTTAGTTGAAATCAAGAAAAAGAAATGGGCATGGGCAGGACATGTAATGAGGAGGGAAGATAACCGATGGTCATTAAGGGTTACGGACTGGATCCCAAGGGAAGGGAAGCGTAGCCGGGGGCGGCAGAAAGTTAGGTGGGCGGATGAGATTAAGAAGTTTGCAGGGACGACATGGCCACAATTAGTACATGACCGGGGTTGTTGGAGAAGTATGGGAGAGGCCTTTGCCCTGCAGTGGGCGTAACCGGGCTGATGATCATGATGATGACCCTGCCTTTCGCTTTTTACCAATGCGTAGCTTCGTTTGTTTGAGTTCGGTTCAGCTGTAATAGATCGGGTGCCAATCGCCAGCGATTCATAGTGGCGTTAGCCTATCATAGTTCCTCATTCGCATGTTCATTATACTATAGGAGCCGGCATTATTATGCACAGCAATTATTGGGCTGTTCAGTGCAGTATCGGAAGGAATAAACATTCGCAGGCGCATGCGGAGCGTATGTTGTGGAGGTGGCGCGCCACAGTCGTAAAATGGACACAACTACTTTGTCCACTTCTCTCGTTCCTGCTTTTCACACCTTACTGCCAGCTTCGTACTTCGCTTAAATAGTTCCACCTTTGTGCTAATTTATAGATAAATTGTATCACTGCCTATCAGTCGCTAATGAACTCTTAAGGTGCTGTATTATTCCCTGTTATTGTATATGGGCGGAGTGGTATACCACTTACCATTGACAATCTTCAGGTCTGCCGTTAAAATCCAGGCTGAGTTGCTTTTTCTTCGGTGTATCTTTTATAAACGTGTCTGAAAACACTTCGGGTTTAATTCGGTGGACGTCCGAAAGACTGGTCTAGTGATAGAATAAAAGAAATGGCTGCAAAAATAAAATGTAGCAATCATTTCGGCAAAACTCACATTGGGGGAAAGGATGAAATTCCAAAAAAATCACCCTTTCAAATGGGTGTCTTAATTCGCTTAAAGACCCTTTTCTATGGGTGTAAGGAAGTGTGATATAGACATGAGAAAACACTCTTAAGGGTGTAATTTTCCTTAGTGTGTACAAACACAATTTGTGATGTATAATCCATTGCCACTATGGAAGTGCTTCCTCTACGAATTGCTCCACTCTAAAGGAGCATCTCTTCTTCGCGTTTTCCTTCTCCGCTACTCATCTGTGTGACAGACTCCTCATTGCGTCTACTCGTCGAGACACCGACGCCAAACCCTGAGAAGGAAACCATAGGTCCACATGCCGCACTTGAGCGACTGCAGAATGCAATAGCTTTATCAGGATCGATACACCCAGGCCCTGTGATTACACTGTCACCAGGGTCGGTCCGCGTTACAAACCACACTAACACTCTAGCGACGACACTTTATCGTTATCGTGGACTGGTGTCAGGCTCGGCCCACCAAGCCATCGCTTTTCATTGCAGCTTCCGGGAACAGCCCAGTTTTACTAATAGCTTTAGCTGAGCAGTCCCTTACGGTCCGCTCCGCTGATGTTTCGCGAGCTCAGGCATTATAGACTCCCGTGTGCAGTGGGGGTGCTCTGTGTGTGACAATGTGTTGTGGTGTGCTTTCTTCCACTTTCCCTCTCTCTCCTCTCAAAGCGGGCGGACGTATAGCGTCCCTACCAGGAGGCAATTACTGGCCCGCTTTTTCTTATCTCTGCGTAGCGTTAATAATTAATACACGACTAATAAAAAAAAAAAGTTTAGAAGGACCCTCAATTTTGTCAATAAGTGCGTTACTTTAACTTCTAGACTCTAAATCGTTGGAACTGTAAATTTTCGTGTTCTTTAGCATTCACTCCATTGGTTATTTAAAAAGCAACCATGATTCAGTTTCCATGAGATAACCTGCAGCAAAACCGCTTCCGTCTTTTGTTGAGTGCGTTCCTTTATTTAGCGACAGCGTTTTCAACCTGCACTATATTCAACGCAGAGAACAATGTCTGCAACGAGACGGTAGACCAGGGGCGGCTTGCACGAGCATTTAATAACTCAAGTAATAACGGATTGAAGAACGCGTTCTTGTGCGGACTATGCGTTGTCTATGGAGCATTTAAAAACGTTATTCGTTATTATTTTCATTATTAAATGTTCGTGCAAGCCGCTCCAGAAAGAGATCGCAAACCAGACCGGATGCCTCTTCTTTAAGCGTCTTATATTCGCGTAGCTTACGCGCCTACTCATGTTTCAATGTAGTATTCGTTTGTTTAATATAGCCATATAGTGACCAGAGCACAATTACGCGCACGCGTGTATTCGCTATTTATGCATTAAAAATAGGCAAGCACACTGTGTGGTTTAAAAATGCGGACGCTTGTTCCAGGCAACCCGCAATAGTGGACGAGTCTTCGCGAGGTCATCATATAATATTCGTTCATATGAACTCGACGCGAGCGGGTCGAGTCAGAGAAGCCGAGATGACGCATTCCGAACCTGTGACGCATTTACATGCGCCTTTCCAAGTGTGTTCGGCGAGTCAGCCCAATACTTGCAGGCGGGTCGACCGAACTCGCCTCGACGCTCGCTCGGCCCGAGCCGCTACGTTTACACAAACCCGACGGCCGGGTTTAAATCTGACAAGCCGACTCGACCCGACTTTATGGGGCTCATGTAAACGTAGCTAAAGGCAGAGTGCACGCAGCTCTACAGCAGTGTTTGCGTACCGTGGTTCATCGCAACGTGGATGAAAGTGTGAGCGCACAGGCTGCGACAGTATACACTGACGTATACTTCGGGTCGAGGTCAGAACTGCTCGCCCATTTGTGCCGTGTTCCAAGTTTTGTTATCTGCGTATCCGACTAACTGGCTGTGGCCCGAGAGCAGGAATTGTTGTGAGTGCACTCAGCAGGCAACTTGACGCTGTCACAAACGCGACAATCTGTGTAGCGCACTGCTGGAGGTACGCCTGGACGGCATCATGTTTTGTTCGCAATCGCAAGCCGTTGGCATAGCAGCGGGTTACAGGAGAGAGAGAGAGAGAGAGAGAGAGAGAGAGAGAGAGAGAGAGAGACAGAGACAGAGTCGAAAGAGAACGAAGGCAGGGAAGTTTCAAAAGACGCTTCAAAGAAAGTGAATAAGGTTGGCCACTTGTAGAGGGGGGGGGGGGAGGGGGGGAGCCCGGCATTTGCTAAGTATTTGACAGTGTCGAACGGGTTCTGATGTGGTTACCTATATATTATTCCATTTTAGTTCTGTAGACAGTAGAGTTTCCTTATTTCTTCTTCTTCTTTTCTTTAGAGATATCGCGTCTGCGGCACTGCGCATACGCACAACCGCCTGGTGTACTTTGTACTTTCCTTGCGTTAATTTGTATACCTGGGCGATAGCGTTTTCTAACTTAGGACCTCTTGCTTCTAAAACTACCGAGCAGGATGCGATGTTTCGACTCGTTAGGGTATCGATGGCGTTTGGAAATTGTACCGTGACGAATAATGCACATTAAAATCAAAGTTAAGAGCACATCGATATTTATGTACTGAAACAAAAGTAGTTGTCTTACTGAGCTCTGGCTGTTACGACTCTGATGTCAATACACAGGCCTGCTTAATAATAAAAAATGCATTGTGCTTTTTTTCAACGAACACGGACCTCTCCCCAATAAAGTCAACGACCATCGCTTCTGACCACCGAACGTTTGGCAAATTGTAAGCATTTCAGTCAATTTGCCCGCTCGTTGTCGGAAATGACGGGCGCGAGCTGAGGCTTGAGAAATCTTGAGAAATTACGTACTTATGTGCGTTATGACGTAACCGGCGATGCTGTCAGTTATCCTACAAAGCAAACATCAATGCGCGAGTGACGTGAAAATCGTTTGTGACGATTAAATTAGCATTATCGTGTCGATTGGCCTTCCAACACCTACCTATATTCGCTTGATGGCTAATACGTAATATCGTAAGGATAATGAGGAGAAAAACATCGCTGAGCAAACTACCTTTTTCTGCGACAGGTGCGGGAAACTGCTAGCTCACGTATAGGGCGCGTAAAATACCCCCATTTAGCTAGTGGTTATAAAAAAGAAAGGAACTACAGGTTTTCCCGCTCAGTTTAATCCAAACGCCATTGAAAATAACCCAGGTTCCAGCCAATTTAATCTGAGCGCCAGCATTTTTGGTCCAATTGCCTATGATTTAATCCAGGCGCCACCACATTTAATCCCAGCGCCATCCGAATTAATCCGCCTGCCAACTCATTTAATTCTTGCGCCAGCCATTTTAATCCAAGTGCCACACATTTTAATCCCAGCGCCAGTCAATTTAATCCTGTTGGAAATTGATTGAGAAACAAATATTTCTTGCAGAAGAGGTCGTAACAGGCCTCATGAATGCCGTCTATTCATTGATGTCTTCACTATATTGGTGTCAGCACTATAGGAGCACAGTTTCCACGCTACCGGTGTCGTCATGGCTGCTTCAGAAACACTTCCGTGTGTTATACCGCTCGCTCATTGCCTCCTTTTCGAGTCACATATGCGAGTGACAAGAGTGACTCACATAAGTGAGTCAGAATCGTGACGGATATTACGCGACTTGGGTTGCGTTCCTGACACGCGATTTCCTTCCCTATCGTCTTGCATATCGATCGACATCGTTCTCAAGGGTAAAAACTTGCTTACCATTACTCAGGCACTTGACATAATCACTAAGCGATTCAATGTAGCTCGCTAAGCTTGTATCTTGCATGCACTCTTATGCTTCCAACATGCATATCAAACGAAATGGTTCTGAGAATGTAACAGCTTATTCTTGAGTGACATGATTAAGTCACTAGTGACCTACTCGACGTCACCACCGTCGCACCTGTCCTAACCTGCCTACTAACATATCTAAGGAAATCGTTTTCAAAGCCTAAAAACCTGCTCCCTATCACTGACTCAAGTGACGTGATCACCAGTGACTCTCGTGACGTGACCACACTTCTCGCGCATGCACTATCCTAAACTGCCGGCATGCATATCAAACAAAGTGGCTTATCACCGGCTCACCATCACCCAGCCAATGAGGTGATCACTAGTGACTCACATGACGTCATCATGGTTCTCACCCAACCATGCCCTTCACAGCGTTTCTGTAATGGTGGCGGTCTGACCTTTTGTTCTGTGCTCCCCGTGCTACTGCTGCGCTTGATTTTTACCTGAGCTGACCGCCATGGAAGGTGGGACTCCTGAAGACGAACAGGCGAGCGTCGTGCGAAAGCGGGGTCCTCCGTTCAAGGATCAAAACAAGCCACGAAGGAAAAACAGCAAGGTGTCTGACGTCGACCGATCAAGAATCGTCGATGCCTCAAGGCGCGTCGGAGATTTGAGACAACTCGCCGAGGCTCTGGGCATACACCTAAAAACTGTAAGGTCAATTGCAGCGACAGACCGTGAAGTGTCTCTGAAAACGGGGGGCTCCATCAGAAAGTTTGGTGCCGACGTTGTCGCCGTCGTAACAAGAACTGTCGACGAGAACCCAGCGTTCACGCTGAAACAGATAAAGCGAACCGTTGAACAAGAAATACCTGGCCTCACAATCACCACCAGTTCTGTTGACCGCCTCCTCGACGCACATACCTACTCCATCAAATTAGCGACCCAGAGGCCGGTGGACCGCAACCGCTCCAACGTGAAGAAGAAGCGAAAAGAGTATGCGGAATGGTTACAAACCAATGGGCTCCGGGTTTGCCGCTTTTACGTCGACGAAACAAGTTACAATATATGGTGCTCAAGAAAATTCGGCCGCGCAAAATATGGCATGGCAGCGCTCCAGACGACGACTTCGACGAAAGGCGCGAACATCAACATCATCGCCTGCATGTCGGCAAACGGTGTGCTGCACTGGTGAATTGTCGAATGAGTCCATTGGATCGTATTCAATTACTTTCTCGCCGACTTTTCGGCCCAGGTTGACTCTGAGGAGCCGGATACAGAGGCCGTCTTCATTTTCGACAACGCTCCCGCTCACAATCGCGCAGAACAGGCAAATGTGGTCAGCTCGAACGATTCCATCAAGCGCCTGCCGCCATACAGCCCTTTCTTTAATCCCGTTGTGGAAGTTTTCTCCAAGTTTAAATATCAAGTTAAACAGTACTTCAGTGAGCGGCGCGACGCAGTGCTGGTGACTCCACAAGAAGTCACACAAAAGGAGCACAGGCGCTCGTTGCTTGTGAATGCTGCACAACATGCAATGCCACTTGTTCAACGCGTGGATTGCGCTGCATTTCATAGGCACAACTTTTCTTTCGTTCAGGCTTCGCTTAGAGAGGAGGACATGCAGTTGTTCTCGGT
This sequence comes from Dermacentor andersoni, assembly GCF_023375885.2. Lineage (NCBI taxonomy): Eukaryota > Metazoa > Arthropoda > Arachnida > Ixodida > Ixodidae > Dermacentor > Dermacentor andersoni. The sequence goes on along the minus strand of NC_092814.1, from coordinate 59,403,773 downwards.
TTGTTTCTATAATTCCATTCAGGAAGTGCCCTGCTACCTTGTGAAACTAAATACCGCATCGAATAAATGACATCTTTTCGTTCAAAAGATCTTACCGTATCGCTATTTTGTCGGTTGTACTTCTTGCCGTCCATCCTCGAGCTTTAGGAGGAAAGAATGCGCACTCAATCCCACGCATCCGAGTTTCAGCTATTCGTCAATTTTCCACTTATATTTGATTAACGTGCGGCAACCATCAAAGTGTAAGCCTATGCAATGATATTTTCTTTTGAGGTCGGTTGCATAACAAGGTTGCTGGCCATATTAGAACCATAGTTACATAATGACCAATTCATTTGTAAGAAAAAGGTGTGACTCAATTCGTATATTTCGCCTTTTAAAAATATTTTTATATTAATGCAGCCCTTAATGGAGAGTGCGTGCTAAATAGTCTTCATGGTGACGTCATGTGAGTCACCATCATAACACGGATTGCGCGTGTCAATTCACCTCTTCTCTAACACGATATCTTGAACGAGTTCATCGGAACAGCGCATCGTAAGTCACTTGTGATCACGTCATATTAATGAGCGATAGTAAGCAGCTACCTGCCCTTTGAAAACCATTTCTTTTGACATACGTGCCGGCAGGTAAGGGGAGTTGACACTCGCGTGCGAATGTAGTGACGTCACATGAGTCACTAGTGATCACCTCATTCGATTTGTGATAGTGAGCAGTTTGGAAGTCTTTAAAAGCCATTTCGTTTGACATGCATGTCGGTAGATTAGGAGAGTGCATGGTTAGGCGAGAACCGTGATGACGTCACGTTAGTCACTAGTGATCACCTCATTCTACTTTGTGATAATGAACAGGTTTTTGCTCTTTAAAATCAATTTCGTTTGATATGCATGTCGGCAGGTTAGGAGAGCGCATGGTTGGGTGAGAACTCTGATGACGTTACGCGAGTCACTAGTGATCACCTCATTCTTTGTGATAATGAGCATGTTGCTACTCTTTCAAAGCCGTTTCGTTTGATATGCATTTCGGCAGTTTAGTAGAGTGCATGGGTGGGTAAACCGCGTGGTGAAGTCACGTGAGTCACTAGTGATCACCTCATTCGACTTTGTGATAATGAGCAGGTTGTTACTCTTCAAAAGCCACTTCGTTTAAAATGCATGTCGGCAGGTTAGGAGAGTGCATGGTTGGGTGAGAACCGTGATGGCCTCACTTGAGTCACTAGTGATCACCTCATTTGACTTTGTGATAATGAGCAGGTTGTTGCTCTTGAAAAGCGATTTCGTTTGATATGCATCTCGGCAGGTTAGGAGAGTGCATGGTTGGGTGAGAACCATGATGACATCATGTGAGTCACTAGTGATCACCTCATTGGCTGGGTGATGGTGAGCCGGTTATTACCCTTTATAAGCCACTTTGTTTGATATGCATGTCGGTGGTTTAGGATAGTGCATGCGTGAGAAGCGTGATGACGTCACGAGTCACCAGTGATCACGTCACTTGAGTCAGTGATTGGGAGCAGATTTTTAAGCTTTGAAAGCGATTTCCTTTGATATGTTAGTAGAGGTGCGACGGCGGTGACGTCGAGTAGGTCACTAGTGACCTAATCATGTCACTCAAGAATAAACTGTTACATTCTCAGAACCATTTCGTTCGATACGCATGTTGGAAGCATAAGAGTGCATGCAAGATACAAGCTTAGTGAGCTATACTGAATCGCTTAGTGATTATGTCAAGTGCCTGAGGAATGGTGAGCAAGTTTTTACCCTTGCGAACCATGTCTATCGATATGCAAGACGATAGGGAAGGAAATCGCATGTCATGATCGCAACCCAGGTCGCGTAATATCCGTCACGATTCTGACTCACTTATGTGAGTCACTCTTGTCACTCGGAAATGCGACTCGAAAAGGAGGCAATGAGCGAGCGGTATACCACACGGAAGTGTTTCTGAAGCAGCCATGACGACACCTGTAGCGTGGAAACTGTGCTCCTATAGTGCTGACACCAATATAGTGAAGACATCAATGAATAGACGGCATTCATGACGCCTGTTACGACCTCTTCTGCAAGAAATATTTGTTTCTCAATCAATTTCCAACAGGATTAAATTGACTGGCGCTGGGATTAAAATGTGTGGCAGTCGGATTAAAATGGCTAGCGCAAGGATTAAATGAGTTGGCACGCGGATTAATTCGGATGGCACTGGGATTAAATGTGGTGGCGCCTGGATTAAATTATTGGCACTTGGATTAAAAATGCTGGCGCTCAGATTAAATTGGCTGGCACCTGGATTATTTTCAATGGCGTTTGGATTAAACTGAGCGGGAAAACCTGTAGAAACAGATCAAACAAACGTTTATACCTGAAAGCAAGCAATCTAGACTTCACCCAATCCGTGACTTCCTTATTCAGCTTATCAATCAATCAATCAATCAATCAATCAATCACTTTATTCCAACATCAAAGGAAACGTACAATCAGTCACAAAGGGGATGCGCGGGGTGGGAGCAAAAAGCCATTGAGGCTTGTCAAAGGCTTTCAGCCCGTTTCACAAAGCAGTAGCAAGAGAACTGTTGGCAAAAGAAAAAACTGCAATCTTATACAGTGGGTGCCTATTACACCCACGTGTAATATACACGGAGAAGAGTTTGTAGAAAAGGAGGTTAGCATTATTTTATTGTGACATAAGTGTGCGTGTGTGCGTGTGCGGTCATTTGCGCACGTCATTTCCGTCTATTCATATAGAAATTTTACCTAGATGTCCAATATCATTAATTGCACCAATCACGTCCTGCTTCCGCTGTCCAAAACGTCTAACGCTGCGCATAATCAATCGCCCAAGTTGAACACCACGAAATCACTCAATGCACGTCCTCCATCATGAGTACCGCATTTAATTCATCTCATTTAGCAAGCAACCTACGTTTACTTTTTAACAGGCCAACAAAAACAGGAAATAGTGCGGTGGCACTACGGCGAAGTGCTACCGCTGCTACTCCTTTTACAAATTGCTACCGCGGAACGACTATGCTCGTAACTGTGGCTGCGGCCGAAGTGCCAACACCGTCGTAGTAACGGCATCTTCTGCCTTTCTTTCGAAGTGATCGCGCCGACCGCTGACGCGAAACGCGCCGATTGGTCGATTGGGCGCGCGCCGGTTTCCTTTCTCACCATCGCCGTCGCGCCCTGTACTGCCGCACGCTCTCCTCCCGAGCCCCGGGTATGTTCATCCACGTTGGTCTCTCGCGGAGTGGAACGTGGCGCCTGCTCTGTTGCCGCCCGTGTCTGTGGGCAAAAACAAACTCGTGCGGCGGATGGGGCGGCCTAATGAGGACCCGAGGCAGCCGCGGAGTAATGAAAAGCTCCCGCTCGGTGAAATTCAATGATGGCCCGCTCCAGAATCACGTTTGCCTCGCAGGTCCCGCGGGACCTGCACGCGGTCGCTCTGTGCCGGATGCGATTACGCTTTTTCCATGCACGACCGGCGAGAAATCGCCGACCCGCGGCCCACCGCGGGAGAAATAGACGGAGCAGTTAGCGCCCGCGTATGGTATCAATAAGCCCTTCACTTAGTTTTTGTACTCCTTTGCGGGTCGTTCACCTTAAACTGAACTACTCAAGCAAACCGCTGGATCGTTTATCACGGGCCGGCCCATATATCATGGCACCACGGCTACCTCGTTTTCTGGCTTGCGCGAAAACGAAAACCAGACGTGCTCATGTGGCCGGTGACGTCACTGCGGGAGGGCGACCTCCCTCCCCCCCGCCCCTCTTCGCGAAAGCCGAGCCGCACTCTCACAGCGTGCAAGCGGAGCACATACTCGTACCTGCGAACACTCGCCCAGGCGTTTCTGGCAGTTCCTTCTTATCTTCCCGACCTCGTCTTCAACGAACCGTTCCAACTCGTGCAGCTCGAGCTCTGCGTGAGGCCCTTTAATTTTGCTTCTTTTTTTTTTTTTGCCCAATGTTGTTATTTTGCGCGTCTGACTGGATAGTGAAATATTCGCGGTCAGTCCATGCAACAAGCATACAGCTTCCGATATGAGCGCGGGCACGAGTTCCGAGTCCATGTAATAAATTGCGACATCGCGCAGCGGTAGCGCCTGCAGGAGAACAGTCTCTTTCCCCACAAAACTGCTCGTTTGTCTACTTGTGTGGCGCAGCAAGAGACGTTTTGGCCTGCTTGACTTGGTGGCACTGGGGCTTTAGGTGGCACTGGAAAGCTTCCTCGGAATATCTTGGAAGTTCTAATGGCCACCACAATCCTACTGCAACTGTCTCGCGCTGAACTCTATGACAAAATATCGAGTGACTACTATGAATACGTGCAGTTGTCGCGCGGGAAAACCCTGAATAAAGTGGAAGTCAGCAATTTGCGAACTGTTAATTTCCTTTACTCCAGCTTTGCCACTGGCCTTTCTCGGCGAATTCGACACTCACCCTGCCGTATGTTAAGGGGGGGGGGGGGGGGGAAGAAAGAAACGCGTCCACAGCGCCAGCCTTTTTCCTATATGAGAAGCACATGATAGGTGAACATAATACGAAATCACGTACATAGAGAACGCAAAGTGCAACGTCGTTTCAAGAGATAGTTGCGGCTCATTGTCACCCGCGCCGCATTGTCCCAACGTGGCTTCGCGAAACAAGGAGGCGCCGGTCCTACGTGACTGCCGACAGGGCCGCTAACAAGACGCGCCCGCATGCGCGCGTCCAGGGGCAACGACCCAGCTGGAAGAGCTCGGACCGGAGGCCGCCTCTCGTTCCGGCGCGGTGGCCGGCGGGAACGTGAGAACGAGTCGTCCGCTCCACTGGACGAGCTGCCCCCTGGTCGCTTTTGTCTCGCCTTGTCCTCCGCTCCTAATCAATTAACGGGCGCGCCAACGATCCCAATCTGGGCTCGCAAAGCGGACCGGGAGGAAACGGCATGTGCCGCGCTACACCGCGCAGCGGCGGCCGTAACGACGTAACGGCGAAGAGAGATCGCCCGGCAGAGGAACACGAAACATTCCGTGCGAAGAAATCAAGCCAGTTAGCGGTGCAAATCAGCCCTGCAGAACACCTGCCCTCGCGGAGACCCGTCCTCTTTTCCTGCCTGGCCCGAGCTTCCGCGGCCACCACCTGCGTGGAGCGGATGGGCCGCCGACGGGATGGCCGGCCGGGGCCGCATGGCGGGACGGTTGCGGACTCGCCTCACGCCGGCTGCGTTCACTTCGTGTGCTCAACCTGGGCGGACAAACTCTTTTGTGTCCGACCTGACAATGAGGAGAAACCGTTCACTAAAGGATCTGCCCACTCTGCATGCGATGGAGTTGCATTCGGATATTCCTTTCTTTCATGCCGTTGTATACACGTGCAATAGAAAGAGGCGAGACTGCAGGGAAAAGGGAAAAGTGCCGATTAACTCAGCACTAGTTGTGCGGGTTTCTCGCTTGGCTTAAGCTAAGGAAGGCTAAGGAATCTACGCTAATGTGTGTGTGATTGTACGTGCTGTAAAGTGATTATCACTGTATATATCATAATCATCACCCAGCACCTGGAGTAGCATCTCCAGCATACCATTAATGCTTCTTTCTCTCTCTCTCTCTCAGTCGACAGTATAGGAGCTCTCTAAGAGAGTGCTGCAAATTTTTTTCGCGGGAGTAACTGCTCGTTCCATATTTAATTCCATTCTCGAGAGTCTCGTCTCCCCCAACGCAGTTATGCAAAAGTGAGTCACATACGTGGCACAAGCCGCTACTACCGCATAAATAAGTTGTCAGTCCAGAATTGTGAAAGTGTATATAGCCCACATGCTCCAGCGGATCCACTCGTATATAGTCTCCTTGCTCATGCTCTGTATCACTGTCCCCGCTTTTACCTTGTTCAGGCGCACCGAACCCTTGGGTGGCGATGGTGTTCGTGAGAGGCAAGAGATGCACCTGAATACGGAAATTGTCACGCGCCTAAGCGCAGCACAAAATTACCACAAAAAACCTTTGAAATTCTCTAGTTCATAAAACTGCCTCAGCCTTGTGGATTTCCGCAGAACTAATCTGCCGAAGGTTATACCCCTGTCTGATGTAAGTTGCACATTTTGAGGTGCACTTTCTAAGTGCGATGAAGCCCTATGGACGCCTAGGCAAGGTCAGGTAACCCGCTCCTAGTCGTTTTCCTTGTTCCCCGCAATTCCGTGCGTGTGTTCATGGTGTATGTGAGCTGCCTCCTTCATATCCACACTTGCTGACCTTGGCTGTTGACGCGTGACCACAGCGTGTTCCATGTTGCTGTATACCACTAAAGTGTCTTGTCCTCCTGCCTGTGTGACCTGCAAGGGAACTATGTTCTGGGAACGCGGAGGCATAACGGGAAGGCGCAGCACGCTTTTGGGGGCGGAGCTTTTCCTGCATTCTTGACCGACTACTGGCCATAGCGATCGGTCCGATTTGCTACCCTGCAGAGGAGGAGGGGGGAAGGAGATGTGGTGTAAGATGAACGAACGCAGCGAGAGCTTATATTAGCAAATAATAGCCTCATAACGAGCAATCTCTCTCACACAAACTTGTGTAAATTACCAAGTGAAATTCCTAACTCGAATTGTAAGAAGGCAATTTTAAGATAGGCCAACTTGCAAACACGTGGCCATCAAGCTCACGAGCTTCCGGTGTCGCATGAAGGTAAGTAAATGACCATCCATTAGTCATACCCATAACACTGCACTCAGGAAGCAGCTCTGCTGACCACGAAACATCAGTTCGTGTTCGAGGCACGTTTAGTTCGCAGTTGTCACTAAAAGCTTCAGAAGCTGGAAGTTGTGAAAAATATGCTTTGTACTTATAAACCAACCGGACCATAATCGAGCGCCTCGTAAAGTAAACCCGGAAGCGTTTCCGCTTTATGTTGCGTACCGACAGCGTTCGTTTGCCTGTGAAGGCATGTGGCACCGTAGTGTATTGCGAAGATCCACAATAAGGCTCTCTTTGGTTTAATTTGTTTTCTTCTTTCAACGGAAAGGGAGTGAGGAGGGCGGGCAAATTGGGCTTGTTTAATGCACGAGTACTTCAAGAAGGAGCGACCGACAAAGCAAGATTAGGAAAGGCAGGGAGGTCACCCAGACAAGCGTTCGGTTTGCTAGCCTTCACTGGGAGAGGGGAAAGGGCAGTATGCAGCGGAAAGAGGGAGTATACTGCGCGCCACGGCGGAAGATGCCCAACATTATGAACTTCAAGAACGGCATTAGCACGCGCATAGTCTTCTTCTTTTTTTTTTTTTCTTTTTGCGTCAGCGACGGATATAGCAAGGTCCCAGTATATTTTTACCCAGAAATTGAGCAAGTGACCCGATTAAAGTAAACGACGCATGTCTAATCTAAGGGCCCCTAACGTGCGCCAGCATATCTTTACATACATTCAATTAAATGAAGAAAACAACACATGTCGATTCTTGAACCCCAGAAAGCTCAGTCCCATTGCGAATCAAGCAAAATCAGAACTTATTCACCTTCGTTTTTCGGTATATCCTGTTCTTACATTGCATATAGTAGTGTGGCTTCCGTGCTGTTAAGTCCCTTTACAACAAAGGGCTGATGCGGCGACTTCCAAAGTGAATGAAAGTGCTGCTTCTCCATCCTGCGCCGAGTACAACGAAGTGGGCGAGATAGAGCATTTCATCTGGTCCTGCAAACGCTTCTGTTCTGAAAGGAAGATGCTTCTGTACAGCAGGAGAAGTAGAAGGTTTCCTCACAAACGTGCAGAACAGTTGGTCTTCCCGGAAGGACGGCGGACAGGGCGCAAGGAAGTGTCACGCATGCTTCTCGCATTTCTGCGAGACACAGGACAGATCGACCCACGGTGACGTAGCTGTGCGGAAAGAGACGTTCAGACCGAGCAATTACTGTAACAACATCAGCCCCACCACTACAATCACCTTTATTTCTAGCCGTGAAGAGTACATTAGTGAAACAAATGTTTTGAATAAATAATTAACTGGTATGGTAAATTATTCATTAGTGGTTGCCTGAACTGCCCACAAATGAAAGATTCCTCCAGAGTATCGAAAAATTGTATTGGCTGTGCGTTAACTTTCCCGTGCTTAAATCAAAGTTTGGAGGTGTCATATTGAGTGTATAAAAAATGATACGTTGGCCTACGTGAGTATTGATTGATTGATTGATTGATTGATTGATTGATTGATTGATTGATTGATTCAGTGAGTGAGTGAGTGAGTGAGTGAGTGAGTGAGTGAGTGAGTGAGTGAGTGAGTGAGTGAGTGAGTGAGTGAGTGAGTGAGTGAGTGTACCTGGGATTACTTTAACGTGCATTAGAATGCAAAAGCATTCCATACCCTTCAGAATGTGGCCGCCGCGGGCGAGAGTCAAAATCTCGACCTCGTGCTCAGCAGAACCCCGAAGCCACCAGTGGGTGCCCTTTCTATGTTTATTTCTAGGCAAAAGAAGATGTGGTGCCTTCACACACAGCGGCCTGCAACGCAAAATGCAGTCGCGTAAATGTTTCGGTGCCAGTCGCCACTATAGGCATTCGCAGGGACTTCGGAAGTGTGCGGATGGTGGTGATGTCACTGGGCACGTTATTGGCGTGCACTGGGCTTCTCAGAGCAGTCACTCCCGTTAAATATAAAATATGATGTTAGAGTTCATTATTACTAATCATACTTTCTTCTCTGACATACGCATTTACGCCGCAGCACTGATGCCCACCGCTACACTCACTAACGCGCGTCGTCTCAGAGAAATGACGAAATGCGTAGCGGCCGCTTGGATTATTATTAATCACGTGAACATACATAAACACCACAATGAGAGAATGAGAAGCGTACGAGCAATTGTCTCCTAAAAGGGGCACCACGCCCAACCGCTTGCAGAGGAGAGAGAAAGAAAGAAGGGCGAAAAACTGGCCAAACTCATCTCACGACCTGTGTACGAAAGCGCTGCATTTCAAGAGCACTAGAAGGAACTGAGGGCAACGCATTGCGTGATGTGATGCGCACAGCGCTCGCGACCGAGCATCTCGCGACAGTACGGGCTCCCGATACAATCTTTGAAAGGATCGGCAACTGGCAGACTGAATATTTGCGTGTCGGAGTACAATCAAGGCTAGCGTTCAGTTCGAGTAAATACATTTTACACCCGATCGGTTTATGAATTTGTTAAGAAGGGAGACGCGTTCGCAGCAGTCAGAGCTTTAAATCAGCAATTTTGTCAGCGCGTTCAGCGTTTCCCTTATAAATTTGCAATGTTTTACTTTTTGTATTCTAATTTTGACAATTAGTCTCCCTGTAGTTCACTACGCACAGCTGCTGTGCGACCCCTGCGCAACTGCGATGTCCTTCCTGAACAAAAGGAATTTTACTTCTTCCTTACTTCACTGAACACGTACTTTGGGCCACGGATGGCGGATGCCAGTCAGGGCGCCCGCATGTACGAAAGCCTCTTACGCTAGAATTGTTCGTAAGACCGAATTCCAGCCAATCCTAATGCTGAACGTATTATTAGCGAAGGCGGCTGGCCAATGGCAAAGAAGACTTGAAAGAAAAGCTTTGTGAATTCGGCCCCTGGCCTCGGTACACTTTGCAATGTACACAAAGCGCTCTACGAAATGAGCTTGTTCTAGGAAGAGATGTACATGTACGAACGTTTTCTGGGCGCCACGATACTTACTATATTAAAGGTGGAACGCAGACTTTCATTGAGAGGTTAGCATGAGAAGACAAAAAAAATAGTTTTTCTCGCGTAAGATTGATATTTATAGGCGTTTTATTGCGATGAAATAAATGACCTTTTTGAACCCTTCAGATGCACCTTGAGAAAGGAGTCTGTTTTTACATTGTCTTGATTATCAGTTTGATAATTCTCCAACCCACTGCGTAGTTACTCTTCGGATAATTTCAGGATTCGGTGCGGTTTTTCTTTTTTGGTGGTTTGTTTGCTCAGGGCCAAACTTAACGCGAAATCCCTACATCGAGAAGTCAGAGCATCGTTAGTAAAAGCATAGCAGGATCGAGATCTCACTGAGAAATATTGATCAGTTAGATTTATGATAGATTTATATCGTATGTACCACGGGCTGCCTGCTCGAAACATCTGCTCGCAACTACGATGCTTGCTTACGGTCTTACTGGGGCTACTTATGTGCGCCATGTATTTGCTCTTTGAAATTTCGCACGTACGTAGAATAAGGTACATTTTACTTTTCACACAGTAACAATAGCAATAATCAGTAGTAACGCAGAAGCAGGATAACAGCGCAACACGCAGTGTTGTGGGGCGCCATAAGAGGCAGCGATAATTACCGCAACTAGTCTGTCAGCAGGGGAGACGAAGAGAAATGCAGGCCTTCGCGCTTAAAATATGAGAGGGAGCGAGCCTGGAATCACGTGGAACGGGAATTGCGAAAACGCACATAACACGAGCAAGGAGGCTTTTAGGTGCACCGCACGAAGTGTCTTGGTCCTTGAGACGATGCATTCTGGTTGTCACCGCGGAACAAGTGGGTCACGCCGGGATCTCATTGCTTTCATTATTTTATTTTCTCGCCACTAAGAGACGGGCCTGCCCCGTGCGCGAGTAACGGCAGAGGCGCCCGCTCATGTGGCAACATGGCCGAACACCCGAAGCGTTCGAGCCGCCCACGCGCCGCCAGGCGGTGCGCGAACACCCAGGGGCGCGCGATGCAGCAAACACGAAATTTCCATATTCGCCGTTTGCTTAAGTCGGCACTTTTTGCTGCGCAAGCCCCTTTGACCTTTCGCAATGCATGCCCGGTCGGTCGGAGGTTGTCGCCGGCGTGCGCCAACAACGCCCGGGTCGCCACATGCAAATGCGCACGCGACCGAGATCCTATCGGTCGTGCGCGTTCGGCACGCGGGCATGCGTCAACGGCGCGCGGACGTTTGCTCACAGGGCGGCCCCTCGCGCGGCTACCGGACTGCGCCAACAGTGGGTGCTCACGCGGTGCCTAGCAGCAGCCCTGCGAGCAGCTCTTTTTGTATTTATTATTCCCCCCCTCTCACAGCGAACGCCGATAGAGGCCTGCGGAGATCGGCGAGAATCAGTGAATAAGGTGTTATGCGTCAATTGCGCGTCGACTTAACGCTCTCGGAAACGGCTCACGAAATGAACTAACGCGCTGCTAACTCCCCCCGGGAGGCATTTCGTGCTCGACGCGCTGTTTGCAGTAGCAGGCCTCGGTTTGCCGAATGCAAGCAACGCGGCTGCACGCTGTTCTTTCTGAGGCGACAGACCTCGCAAAACAAACGGATCGTACGTGTACCTCGCGTATGTGACCGGACTTTCAGAGGGCGCCTCTCGGCCTGCGGGTCTCCAGCAGCTGACGTTTCAGCGCAATTGCACGGGCCTGTTTACTCGGAGGGCGTTGCTCCACGGCACTGCAATCGTTCCTTGCAGCAGCGTGCATTCTTGCGCGAAGACCGAACGAGGTTTGGAAACAACACGTTCAACGTACCTGAGACGACAACACGACTAGGTTTCTGGAAGAAAATGAGATGACTGATTTGTCTCTGTCAGCTATTTTTGTGTTCCTCCTTTGTCTGCCTCTACTGCACAGCTCCGGAAACAAGGGTTCGACTCTGGCAGAGTGCAGCCGAGCCTGACGACGGCCATCGCACGCCGCGAAACATCTCAGTCGGTGTCATTCTCCGAAGCGCACAGAGCATACAAGGAGTTAGTTCGTGTACTGCGACTAGGAACAGCAACGGGTTCCTTTGCCGTACCAAGTTAGGCTCGTTCCTTTCGCTTGTGATCGTTGAGGATAGCGGCTACGGTTTCGAATGCGAGGGAGCGAAATGCAGAGCGTCTGTATAGCAAAAGAGGTTGGAGGGCAGAAACCGATAACGAGACATGACGACAAGTAGAAAAAGACGTGCGCTCGAAGACACCTCTATTTCTCACGGGTTCACATTCCGGCCTGACTTTCTCCGCGAGTCAAGCAATCGGTGGACAAAGTAGGACAACTGACCGCAAAACGCGTTTGAGAAGTCGTAAGGCAGAAAGTAAAGGGCTGTATGGATAACGCGAAAGGCGCCCTTCATGTCATGGCTTTTTAACGCGTTGCCTCTTCTGAAAGACCGAGCTTCACATTAGATTCAGGTTCGCTCTCGACGCCTTTTATCTCGCTTCGTTCTGCCTTTTCAGTGTCCTCGTCGTCACAAACGAATGCAAGTATATCATGTTTGTTCCCCTCTTTCCCCGCCTTCAGCGCTGCTTGCCAAAAAAGAGTACCTATGGACTACCTAATAAATGAATGCCTTCATGAGACCGATTATAAACACTCTCTTGAGACTGCCTATCAGTTTTACACGATTAAACCCTCGTACTTGAAGTAAATCAGGTACGTGACTGTCCGACGACGACCTTGGCGGGAATGACGGCTGTCTCCCCCCCCCATCCGTCCCTTTTCATTTCACGTTATGAAACGTCGCTAGCCCACTGAACTATGCCGCTCCCACATTCATCTCTTTCTCACTACACCTGTGCAACCTGGCAATTTACTTTTCGAGGAATTGGATATGGGGGGTTTACATGCTGTGACATGTAGCGCGTGCGCACGAACATAATGGCTCGGCCTGCAGTCGCATGACTTCATTAATCTGCACCGGCGGAAGAACAAGCAGTCTGGCACAGCCATCATTGCGCATCATAGCATGCGCGACCACCGCAGTGCACACATCAATTCCAGGTTGTGCGCGTAGTCCGCGAGGACATTATATACTTCCATGGTTCCTGTGTTCTGTGAATATCTGCAAGCGAGTTTATGATTTCGCTTGGAAGTCCAAAAGGAGCCCCCACCCCCACAGTAAATATAGAATTAAGGGGAAGGGGTGCCAGATTAAGCATATATCGCGAAAAGTACGTGTTGTGAACCTGCTGTCACTAGCTTGCATAAGTTAATCGTTCCATGAGCTATAGGAGAACTAAGTTGCTCCGACCAATTCCAAATACTTAGAATGTGTTTTCGCATAACTGGAACACGAAATTGCATGCATAAATTGGCGTTTAGGTACGCACATACAGGCGTCAATGAAATAACTGCAGCCATGCCAGCCTAGGTTGTACGTTCAAAAGGGATATGAAATGGGAAACGTACATGCATGGTCAGATGGTTGGGAAGATTCAGTGCACCCGGAAGCCGCCGCAAGTACAGGTTCTGGCAACTGTCCAGCCACTATGCAGAGTGGCTGGACAGTGGTACTTTCATCATATCTGAGACACTATTCCCGACCTACCATAATGTAGTGCTTTAATTGACCGTTAAGTGCGGGCTGGTTTTCAACCTCTCTTTTATCCCTTCATTTCAAAATGTGCGCAGACGCTCGAGCGCCGCCTCTCTACACCGAGGGCGCCCCTGGGCAGACTACTTGGTGCATACCCGTCTCTAGATTTATGGTGTATACATGATCGGATAAGGAATTCAAATGGACGAGTGGTAATAAACCTTAGTGCCCATTTCTCCCCTTCCCAGTGCGATGTGCGAAAGCATGCCGACTTGTTTCAAGAGGCCGCTATAGTGTTGCTATCGCGGGAGGCCAGCACTAACTAGCCCACGGGACGCGCTTAAGTGACACAAATTATTAGTGTATTCATGCTCGCAGACTTTTCATCACTCATTTTGCGCCAGACAGTGTGATTGAGGCAGCTCTTTGGTTCATTATATGTGGCACTGCGGCGGTGCGCTTCTTTTTTTTTTTTTTTTTTTTTAGAGGCTGTCGATACAGCCTGTCCGGCGACGCTGGCACGGAGGCCGGACGGCGCACTGGGAACACCGGCCACAACCTTGAGGATGCGCGCCCGTTGCACGCCTAGGCGGAGGACGATGAGCCGCGTACAGGTGCGCGCGTCCCGAAATCGAAGCACGCAATGCAGTTTGACGATAACAGTCCACCTGCGCTCGGGGCGATCAGGGCGCGCCATCTGCTTCGGTGTCCGTTGAAGGGAGTCGGCTCGCGGTCGCGTGTCTTGGCTGATGTGCGCCGCCGGAAGAGGAGCCGGCCGTCATTAGCTTGGCGCCGTGCGCGGGGAACAGGCTGGGAAAATGTGACTGAAAACGCGAGCGGAAGCGCGGCAACGCGAGGAGCAGACAGCCGACCGCTCCGATTGTTCGCAGAACCCGAGCAAAGCCAGAGAAGAGGGGGTGCCCCTCATCCTCTTTGCACACGTCGCAGTGCCGAGCCTACGCATAGCCTGCAGTGTTCGCATGCGGCAGCGCAAACCTCAATTTTCCCACAGAACATTTATGCACATATATTTCCAGCTAATATGTGTAGAACGCTTATTGAAAAGAGGAACTTCTGTTACGTGCTGAGTGACTTGAATCGTTGCCCTCCGCCTTACACGCCCGGTCACCTTGAGGCCACCCCAAGACGGCTGATTAAACAGCATTCTGCTTTCCTGGTCCCTGGCTCGATCCAGGGTTTCGACACGAGGTGTAGCGATCGCGACAACAGCAGGTGATAAAAGCCCATAGAGGAAGACCACAGAGGTCATTGCTGGTTTCCATAGAATGTGATGCGGGTTGCCACCGACCTCTTTCTCTTCGAAATTGTACAATGTTTCCTTTGGAAACCACATAGTGCACCTTTTCTCCAATGCATGTTCTATAATTTCTGTCTTCGCAAAACAGAAATAGACACAGCTATTCGGGAGCGTGCACTAATATTCTCGGTGACTAGAGAAGGCGTGGTCGAGAAACCATCGCGTCTCCGAACCTGGTCATCACGGTTACGGTGCACATAGCCTTCGAGAAGACTGAGCTACCAAGGCTTATTACTAAGCATGACAACCTATGTTGGGAGAGTATGGCTTCGACTCGAAGCGATAATCTGCGCTATCTGTTTTGTTAGACACTGCTTACTGTCTTATTCAATCATGCATTTAACAAGTACTTAGCGAAATTCTTTAAAGTAAACTTCACAGGTACTGCTGTTTCCTAATTATGTACAATCTAACAAATGACGCGTTATGGGAGGAAGAAAAAAGACCGGTGAAAATATTGTCGTTTGGGGCCTTCCCTCATGAGGTCACAGGTAAAAAAAACAAAAAAAAAAAACAAACGCTAATGGTTTGTGCTCGACGTACAAGCGACACTAAAACACGGGCAGCATTCAAAATAAAAACATCGCGTTGGCAAATTGCGGGACTGCATATTTGTAGTAACCGACGACTCGGAAAGAAAGCAAGAAAGAAAGGCGTGCGGCAAGGGAAAGCTTAAGAATGCGCAGCATGGCAGACGCGCGCCCTTTGTCTCGCCCATCACAGATTGAGGCACGCTGAGCGCGCATTTGTGCGCAACGCTATACCCAGTGAGTTCACTGAATAATGCATCACGGCAAGTTCGCATTTCCCGCTCTTCGAACATTTCCGCTCGTTCTGTCAGGGTCGCAACGAGCGGTGGCAAAGGTGGCACAGAAAAGCACTGCCCACACGCCCGCTTCGCGAGTCGCTCGGCACGCGTCGAGAAATAGGGCGTAACGCGCATGTAGGCACAGCCGCGCTCTTGTCTTGGTTGCAACGCGTAGCGGCTATTACTAGGCAGCGCCGAATTTTCCCACATGTTTCGCGATCGCTGCCGCAAAAGGCTCTCGGGACTCGCAGTCCGTAGGCCTTGGGTCGTGTCCCGCTTTTTGTTTCGCCTGAGTTGGTGACCGAAGAGGGCGCTACCGGCGTAAGTCAAGGCCGAACTGTGGTAGGCGCGTGCTGAAATAAAGTACCTGCCTAGATCATACAGCGTGCGTCTTCACAATCGCACTATAGAGGGGCGGCGAGGCCTTCTCGAAGCGTGCGCGCGGGGCCACAGGTATGCCGCTGCGTGTGGCGAGGAAAACGACTTCCGATGACTGCGGCAGCGTGGGCGACAAGAAAAACAAGGGCTTTCATAGGGCTTACCGGATCCCCGACCCGGGCTTGTCAGTACTGCTTGGCGAGCGCGACATTATGCCTGCGCCATCCTGCTTCAGGACGACTGTCGCCTAAGCACTATACCACTCAAGCATTCGCGTAGTCCAAACATTGTCCGGTGGTTTTTCTTGAAACTTCCGCCCACCGAAAGGTCTGTGCGACGAAGATACACGCGTGGATGGTCGACATAGCAAAGGCAGCTCCGCCCCCGATGCACACGCTGCAGAAAAATGGGTGATCGCGCTCATCAGTGGTTAACACAGCATATAATACTCTGAGCGTTTGACAAAAATATACACTGCGATATTCCTGTGCACAGCGTTCATTCACGTTTGCACACCCTTAGTGACGTTCCACACTGTGCCATAGAATTGCTTTTCTTGGCCTAAAAAGCATTCCACTTCCTGACACAATTTTCCCTGCAGTTTCCTAAGAACGCTCCGCACGATTTCCTGCCTATTCATAAATATATATGTAAATAATAAGCTAATCTAAATAAGCTGAATTTCTAACAATTTCTTTTTCTAGAGCGATTTACTGTCACCGCAATACCCATAAATTTCCTGCAATAATGCGCAAGTATACTGTTTTGCCTCCAATTATGACCAGTCTTCCTGTACTATTGCTTTGTTCGGTCCTTTCCCATCTTTCTTGTCGGTCCTTTCTCATCTGCCGACGCTGGTACCACAAGAATGGAGATGCCTCGTGACTCCTCTCCCAGAATCAAACACGAGGAGCCCCTGACTCGAATCCTGAGAGCCAGTGGCGTAGCCAGAAATTTATTTCGGGGCTGGGGGTTCTCCGCTGACAACTACCACTCCCCCCTACTCTCTCTCTCTCTCTCTCTCTCTCTCTCTCTCTCTCTCTCTATATATATATATATATATATATATATATATATATATATATATATATATATATATATATAGCAAAGACAAACTTCTACCATGCTCCCCGGACAAGAATGCTTTACCGAGGATGCAGATTCTTGTGTTGCCGAAACAACACTTTGCTTAAGTTCTCACGAAAATTTTTCATTGCTAACGCGTGCAGCCACTTCGGATTAAATTATGCTATCATCCTTATGCTATATTTAAAAATGATGATATTAAAAAACTCAAATTTCGTTTACGAATTGATGCATTTATATAATGTTGAACGAAGAGCTAGCTGGTAGTAAAACGAACAGCGCTAAAAATAGGGCCAAACAAAAACAAGACAGCGCACTATCGTGTGTCTTCTCGTTTGCAGGCCAGACTTGTTGCAGCACAGGTAACAGTGGCTATCACTGTTGTTTTCC
This sequence comes from Dermacentor andersoni, assembly GCF_023375885.2. Lineage (NCBI taxonomy): Eukaryota > Metazoa > Arthropoda > Arachnida > Ixodida > Ixodidae > Dermacentor > Dermacentor andersoni. The sequence goes on along the minus strand of NC_092814.1, from coordinate 59,386,573 downwards.
AACCAGGCCGCCTAGTGAGTGGTACGACCACGGCTACGTACGGAAGAGGGCGGGCACTATTTTTCAAGTTGCCTATCACTCAATCGCGCTTTAGGCGTTGTGGGCATTCTATATTATTCTAGATTGAAAAAAAAAAATACAGGAACGAAGCTTTGCCCTAGAACTTCGATGGTAGATATTATGCCAATTTCACCCACTTTCGGTGACCTGTTGTCTGACTTATTTGAAGAGATGTTGGGAAGTAACTTACGATCGTGGTATTGTAGTCATCACGCGACGCAGGACCCGCCGTGGTTGCTTAGTGGCTTAAGTGTTGCGCTGCTAAGCACGAGGTCGTGGCATCAAATCCCGGCCACAGCGGCCGCATTTCGATGGGGGCGAATTTCGAAAATACCGGTGTACTTAGATTTAGGTGCACGTTAGAGAATCCCAGGTGGTCAAAATTAATCCAGAGTACCCCACTACGCGTGCCTCGTAATCAGATGGTGGTTTTGGCACGTAAATCCCCATAATTAATTAATCAGGTGACGCACATTGCTATTTGATCACACTCGGGAATTGCTGAGGCAGACAATCCTAAGCAGGGTTGCTTCCTGCTTAGAAACCTTTGTGAAAATTACGGCATCCGTAGTTCGCAGTAAAATAAGGGCCAGTAGCTCCGACAGAATTAAAAGCGTCGCGTCTCCTCACACCAGTCTATTCTGAAAATTGCGGAGACGTTTAGTTAGGACGGGCTTTCCGCAGCAAGCAGCACGTGTTACCCTTACAAAAATTTTTAATGTGTTTTTTTAGAAAGTCTTTTGAATTTTCTCTATAGAACTCTATTGTGTTTATTTTGATTGCCTATAGAATTTTCCTATAGAGTTCCAAAAGTTATTTGGCCACCGCATTCTTATAAGAACTCTAAAGACACATTTCTATAGAATATTTCTATCGAGTCGCTTTAGAGATGCTAAAGACAAATTTCTATAGAATATTTCTATCGAGTTCCTTTAGAGGTGCTAAAGACAAATTTCTATAGCATATTCCTATCGAGTTCCTTTAGAGATGCTAAAGACAAATTTTGATAGAATATTTCTATCGAGTTTCTTTAGAGATGCTAAAGACAAATTTCTATAGAATATTTCTATCGAGTTGCTTTAGAGATGCTAAAGGCAACTTTCTATAGAATATTTCTATCGAGTTCCTTTAGAGATGCTAAAGACAAAATTCTATAGAATATTTCTATGCAGCTGCTTTCGAGTCCCTACAAGCAAATGCCTATAAAAGCTAGGCCAATGTGTGTAAAGTACTTGATATTTACCAAAGTTCTACTGTAGGCAATAAGGACTACAGTAAATGCAGTGGCAAAATAATTGGTACTACAACCACAAAGTATTCAGTTCAAAATGTTTATTGCACTTCAGACTATATACATGCTTCATATATGTGACATACACGCTTCAGACTAGAACTTGCAACACACAAACAGCTGCCAACATGCTTCTCGGGTCAAGCTGGTGGTGTGAACGCATGAAACATGAGGTAAAAAAATCAGTGGCACACTTGATTACAGTTGACACCTGGCAATAACAGGCTTGACTAGGACAAGAAACCATACCATTAAAACTGCAAAAGAAGTACCTGTTCCAGCAGCGCACATTAAATGGTTGGATACTAAAGTTGAATAGACTTATATGAATGTCCACTGCAATGTTGTGTCAGCCTGACGAAACGACACAACATTTTAGTCTGTTTAACTGCAAAAATAACACTGGCAGTCCCTGCAAAAATGTGGCAAATAGTGGCTTTCACAGATAAGTACACCATATACCGAAACGACACAGCCTTTTAGTCTATGTTTGTGTAAAATTAGCACTGGCAGGCCCTGCAAAAATGTGCCAAACAGTGGTTTTCATAGAGCAGTACACCATATATCGTACAAAGTTTAAAAGCTTGTATTTCGTTGTAAGGGAAACAATCTTGAGATCAGAGCCAATATTCTAAAATTAGGATGAGAAATACAAACCAGACCGACAGACGCAATGACTAAAAAAGAGATTTAGCTCGGGAGCTCCTATGTAATGCACACGAACAGTAAAATAGTTTTTCTCGGCAACTATGGAACGAAATTTGATGAGGTTTGATACATTTAAAAATGTTTAAATAATAGTTTTTACAGTAACACCATCAATTTTTGTTAAAATTTGCTTAACACAGCAAAACTTGAAGGAAAAGAACTTACTCAGTTTGCAACTGTATATTGAAAAAAAAAAGGACTAGCACAAGTTCGTTAATTCTGTCGTTTTTCTTACTCAAATACATCCAAAATACAGAAATACTTTTGAGACAACCACAGCAATAACTTGAATTAAGTTTGTGACATTTGAGAATTCTACTTGTTGCAGGAAGAACTATTTGGCAGGTTTAAGAAAAATAACACCACAAAGCTTAATAATCCACATCTCTGTGCCAGAAAGAGATATCACAGTTCTGCAGACGCCATCTGCTATGTCTAAAGTCAACAAATTTTATATATGAATTTACAGCTTACATGAAATTGTTGCAATGTTTGAGAGTTTCGCGCATCTACTCATAAATTAGTGATTCTATATTAGAGCAGCATATGGTATCTCAAATTTGCCAGATTTAATTACGGTATTAGGTCCAACAGAAATGCGATGTCATATTTTAGTTATGAGTAAGATTTGTTAACCTTACTGCTCTGTTTCTTCAAAATTTGGAGTTTTCATGAATTCGTATCAAAAGCAGACTAGTTGTCTAAAAATGCTTCATCATGGTACTGTGCTACGTGAATTATGCTTTTTCAAATAACATGTTTACTTTGATGCAACAATATTTCTTTATTTTACCTGATTCCTTGCTGTAAAACTGCACAGTACTCATGAGATATGAATAAATAAATATTAAGTGAATAAGTAAACAAATAAATATTGCGGTTTGTCTTATCATTCCACCACCAGCATGACCTGTATGGAGCTTTGGCTACTGCTTACATGTTGCAAGTTCATTCTTACATGATCACCTGCTATTTCACTTTCCAGGAAAGGAGCGAGGAAAGGCTAGTTTTTGGCCTCATTTGGTCCATCTAGTAATCAGCGACGGTGGAGCCTGGAAAATACAATTGAAATTAATTTTCAAAAGGTGTAATGAACATTCAGCCGTAATGTATTAGCAGGCACAAACATGCCACAAATATCTATATAGTTGTAGCACTATGCTAAGTTTCATTTCAGTATTTCATAAAAAAATTACAACAGAAAAGTGGCAGAACGCCCCACCTCCCCACCACTCTGCCAAACAGCGGCAGTCCTTTTGAGAATCACTTTTAAATATTTTTACTTTCCCAAGATTCTGTGACATCAGCACTGGGCCAATGTGCCTGGCACTAGAATATCATGGCTGATGACGAAAAGTATCTCCAAACGACAACAGCCTAAGTCACACATTAATCTCATCTTGCAATGACAACACATTCCCCTTTATAACATAAGCAAGCAGGAACACCCATGAGCTAAGAGTCCTATACAGACGTCACACTATGCATAGGAAGCAAATTTTTTTAAAAGAAGGGAATGACCTACTGGCTTCTATCGTTCAGCGGTAGACAAAATTATTATTCCATCCCCTGTTAGCCATAGTTGGTATGTACTATGCTTAATATGCCAATAATAAATTTCTCACATGGAGATTGAGCAATCGTGATGATGCATGGAAGTATCCATTGTATGGGGTCCAATAATGTTTCAAGTTGTTTTCGCAAATTATGATGGATAACTGCCAATTTGTGGTATTCGGGACACAGTCGCAGTGTCACTGTCAGATACAATGGACACAGTATATTCGTGCTTCTTGAGTTATTGAAACAGTTAGTTTCTAATCTAGTACGGGTATGTACACTAGTATCCTAAATGCAATGATAAGACTTCCCAATTGCAATTGAAAAGTTAATTCAGTTTTAATTAAAAAGGGTCCTTCTTGCAACATAGCATGTGAAAAACCGAAAACAGAAATTATACAAATACGTAACTTTGAAAATTGATTGCATAACTGCTCTATAGGCCAAGCAGAAAATTTGACAAGAAATAACGTGCCTAAAACTACATGCAACAAACAAATTTGTTACTACGAAGGTTGCAGACAATTCAGTAAACAGATTGTGACCCAGTCTTTTTATGTGGCATTCCTCAGCAATTTTGATGGTCAATTGGTTACCGTAGCTGCCCAATACAGATGAACAGTCTAAATCTGGCACGCAGCCCCAGTCCCATCGGTGCATGGTCAAGCGGGATGAACATACTGGTCCGGTGGGTGAATTATGGTGCTATCTTAGGCACGTGTTGAAGCACCGGCCAATCTGCTGCATGTACATTTGACCAAATACACACATGATCACAAGAATAGACTACACTACCCCTGACAGACACAAGACAAATTTAGTGGTATCTAAGCAAGCCTTTCTTGCCAGGGTGCCTATATGCAGAGCAGTGTGCAAGAGAATTGAGAAAGGCAAGCAGGCAAGGGAGGCTTGCTCGGTGAAAGATACCGCCAAATTTGTCGTGTGTGTCACAGGCAGTGCAGTGTATCCCTTTCACATGTGGTCAAGCGTACATAGGGCAAACTGGCCGGCATCTTATGTGTATAAGAGATCCCCATATTTCATTCAAAAGACCAGTATGGTCGTCCAACTTGGCAGTACATTTCTACAATGGGTCTTCATGTTGGATTACAATCGTTCATCTGTTTTCATCGGCCGTAAAAATTGACAAGTGAAATCGATGAGGCATACCACATATATAGTAAGACATGTCGGTGAGCCCGCATTTTTAATGCAACAAGCAAAAAAGGCATCCCGTGTAGGTCACAAAAGATCCATATCAGTCTAGCCTATGTTTCAACACTAAGATCCTCTTCGTGGCTTAAAGCCGAATACCTGTTCTGTAGCTTGATCTGGAATTCCTCTATTTTCCCTCTTAGCGCTAACTCATTGATCGGCTTCTTATGTACCAGTTTCCTCCGTTCCCTCCTCAGGTCTAGGCTAATTCGAGTTCTTACCATCCTGTGGTCACTGCAGCGCACCTTACCGAGCACGTCCACATCTTGTATGATGCCAGGGTTAGCGCAGAGTATGAAATCTATTTCATTTCTAGTCTCGCCGTTCGGGCTCCTCCATGTCCACTTTCGGTTATTCCGCTTGCGGAAGAAGGTATTCATTATCCTCATATTATTCTGTTCTGCAAACTCTACTAATACCTCCCCCCTGCTATTCCTAGTGCCTATGCCATATTCCCCCACTGCCTTGTCTCCAGCATGCTTCTTGCCTACCTTGGCATTGAAATCGCCCATCAGTATAGTGTATTTTGTTTTCACTCTACCCATCGCCGATTCCACGTCTTCGTAGAAGCTTTCGACTTCCTGGTCATCATGACTGGATGTAGGGGCGTAGACCTGTACAACCTTCATTTTGTACCTCTTATTAAGTTTCACAACAAGACATGCCACCCTCTCGTTAATGCTATAGAGTTCCTGTATGTTACCAGCTATATTCTTATTAATCAGGAATCCGACTCCTAGTTCTCGTCTCTCCGCTAAGCCCCGGTAGCACAGGACGTGCCCGCTGCTTAACACTGTATATGCTTCTTTTGGCCTCCTAACTTCACTGAGCCCTATTATATCCCATTTACTGCCCTCTAATTCTTCCAATAGCACTGCTAGACTCGCCTCACTAGATAATGTTCTTGCGTTAAACGTTGCCAGGTTCATATTCCAATGGCGGCCTGTCCGGAGCCAGGGATTCTTAGCACCCTCTGCAGCGTCGCAGGTCTGACCGCCGCCGTGGTCAGTTGCTTCGCAGCTGCTGGGGACTGAGGGCCGGGGTTTGATTGTTGTGTTCATATAGGAGGTTGTGGCCAAGTACTGCACCAGGGTGGCCAATCCTGCTCTGGTGAGGGAGTGTGTTACCGGTTCTGGTCACCGGCATCAGGCCACACTCCAGGCCTGTTTATGCAATTTTATCAACACGCGGATTTTTTTTTTTTTTAATCCGGTGGAAAATTGCGCGGCACCGGGATTCGAACCACGGACCTCTTGCACGCGAGGCGGGTGTTCTACCTCTACGCCACCGCTGCATGTGTTGAAGCAATGAATGACAATCTTGTGGGCATCATTAAGGAGTGTGCAATAGAAGTCGGTGGTAACTCCGTTAGACAGGATACCAGTAAGCTATCGCAGGAGACGAAACATCTGATCAAGAAACGCCAATGTATGAAAGCCTCTAACCCTACAGCTAGAATAGAACTGGCAGAACTTTCGAAGTTAATCAACAAGCGTAAGACAGCTGACATAAGGAAGTATAACATGAATAGAATTGAACAAGCTCTCAGGAACGGAGGAAGCCTAAAAGCAGTGAAGAAGAAACTAGGAATTGGCAAGAATCAGATGTATGCGCTAAGAGACAAAGCCGGCAATATCATTACTAATATGGATGAGATAGTTCAAGTGGCTGAGGAGTTCTATAGAGATTTATACAGTACGAGTGGCACCCACGATGATAATGGAAGAGAGAATAATCTAGAGGAATTCGATATCCCAGAAGTAACGCCGGAAGAAGTAAAGAAAGCCTTGGGAGCTATGCAAAGGGGGAAGGCAGCTGGGGAGGATCAGGTAACAGCAGATTTGCTGAAGGATGGTGGGCAGATTGTTCTAGAAAAACTGGCCAGCCTCTATACGCAATGCCTCAAGACCTCGAGCGTACCGGAATCTTGGAAGAATGCTAACATAATCCTAATCCATAAGAAAGGCGACGCCAAAGACTTGAAAAATTATAGACCGATCAGCTTACTGTCCGTTGCCTACAAAGTATTTACTAAGGTAATTGCAAATAGAATCCGGAACACCTTAGACTTCCGTCAACCAAAGGACCAGGCAGGATTCCGTAAAGGCTACTCAACAATAGATCATATTCACACTATCAATCAGGTGATAGAGAAATGTGCGGAATATAACCAACCATTATATATAGCTTTCATTGATTACGAGAAAGCGTTTGATTCAGTCGAAACCTCAGCAGTCATGGAGGCATTGCGGAATCAGGGTGTAGACGAGCCGTATGTAAAAATACTGAAAGATATCTATAGCGGCTCCACAGCCACTGTACTCCTCCATAAAGAAAGCAACAAAATCCCAATAAAGAAAGGCGTCAGGCAGGGAGATACGATCTCTCCAATGCTATTCACAGCGTGTTTACAGGAGGTATTCAAAGACCTGGATTGGGAAGAATTGGGGATAAGAGTAAATGGAGAATACCTTAGTAACTTGCGCTTCGCTGATGATATTGCCTTGCTTAGTAACTCAGGGGACCAACTGCAATGTATGCTCACTGATCTGGAGAGGCAGAGCAGAAGGGTGGGACTAAAAATGAATCTGCAGAAAACTAAAGTAATGTTTAACAGTCTCGGAAGGGAACAGCAGTTTACGATAGGTAGCGAGGCACTGGAAGTGGTAAGAGAATACATCTACTTAGGACAGGTAGTGACTGCTGATCCAGATCATGAGAGTGAAATAATCAGAAGAATAAGAATGGGCTGGGGTGCGTTTGGCAGGCATTCGCAGATCATGAACAGCAGGTTGCCATTATCCCTCAAGAGAAAAGTGTATAACAGCTGTGTCTTACCAGTACTCACGTACGGGGCAGAAACCTGGAGGCTTACGAAAAGGGTTCTACTTAAATTGAGGACGACGCAACGAGCTATGGAAAGAAAAATGATAGGTGTAACGTTAAGGGATAAGAAAAGAGCAGATTGGGTGAGGGAACAAACGCGCGTTAATGACATCTTAGTTGAAATCAAGAAAAAGAAATGGGCATGGGCAGGACATGTAATGAGGAGGGAAGATAACCGATGGTCATTAAGGGTTACGGACTGGATTCCGAGGGAAGGGAAGCGTAGCAGGGGGCGACAGAAAGTTAGGTGGGCAGATGAGATTAGGAAGTTTGGAGGGTCAACATGGCCACAATTAGTACATGACCGGGGTAGTTGGAGAAGTATGGGAGAGGCCTTTGCCCTGCAGTGGGCGTAATCAGGCTGATGATGATGATGATGATGATGATGATGAGTCTAGCCTATGTACTACTGAAGTAAATGCAGCATAGTAAATACTGATCTTCATATTAATTATCAGGAAATTAAAGCTCACCAAATGTGTATTTTGCAGTAGCTGTTACTATGCGAACAGAGAAGTAACTGTAAAAGTATCAATGATAAACAATGGTGTGCACACTACGTGCTTAGACCTGCAACATAATTAGCCCACTACACTTCGAATCCCTACATGCACAGAAAACTGCACGAGATTGTAGCACAAACAAAAAAATATGCAAATAAGGGGTCCAGCATAGGGAATAGTTTTCAAAGAATAAAACCACAATAAAAAGTCCCAAATATACTACGTACAAAGCAAAAATTATATTTAACTTGCAGGTAAGCAACTTACGCAAAACAAATACTAAACATCAGGAAAGGTTAGGTATAGTTTTATACAGAACACAATAATGTGGGCATAATGGCTATGCACACAAATAGGTAGCAAGCTCAATAAAGTTGCGTAAATATTTAGTCTCTTTAGTAAGCTGCATTAAGTAATGTGTTGATAAACTTCACCATGAATGACACCAAGCCCACTTTTTGGAACACGTACATTTCATACACACCTGACATGACCATCCAGATCACACACCATGCTGCTGCAGCCATATATCCACAGGGTCTGCATTTCTGGGGGCTCCTCGATCTTGGAGTTTATGTTGTGGGTCACGGCCTCGCCACTACAAAATGAGTTCTATGTTAGCTTATAGCAGTGGCACAATAAAGCTGTGACATCGTGAAAATATGCAATCAGCACCTAAATGAGTCATGAAAACAATGTCTGCACTTATGTGGAAAGAGAGCAAATGCTTGAAATCATCGAATGTCATGATAATAGGGACCTCTACATCAAATAAAATTTTGGACGCGCCGCAGCAGCAGATTACAATCTAATCTATAAGTTTTTTTTCCATTACTTCGTATAGGCAACTTTCCCCTGTCAAGTTTAGTTAAGTCAGTTATGTCAACACATCTTGTCTTGGAAATAAAGCTGTACTAGTAGCAAGCTGTGATTGGCTTACATTTTTTCCCTATAACTGTTCGTTAACCAAAAACCTCGTAAGCAGAGATTGTGCACAACGTCGAAGCATATATAAGTGAGGTAACGTCACTTAAGAAAGAATCGATGAAGAGGTAGACGGGTCGTTACTATGTAACTTTAGCAGACAAGCTGGAGCTCACGCACAGCTGCACAAGGTGAACACGATTTGCGAAACTTTTCTCAGCGGAAGCAAACGCTTATCAGGTTTATCAATTCCGCACTGTGGCAATAGAGTTGCGTACACAATTCTTACAACCAGCGCGTAGCAAGCATCAGCACAGGGTTCACTGTTGTCGTGGGTATTCCACTTGCTACGTTCGCAAGGCACTCTATACACACACGGGAAGCACACACAACACGCATGAACGCACGTGTAGTTGGCGAGCACGATTGCTTACCGTTTCAACAGTGCGACGAGGTCGAAAGGCGCTCTCCAAGTTTCCAGTGATGCGTCTGCGATGTTACTTGCAGCATACAAGCCGCTGGGTAGTGGACGAGCTGAGGCACGCTAATAATACACATTACTTCTTTGCGCCGTCCACCAAACTTTCCACGACAACCAGCGGAGACAAAGGGAACGCACTCCACGGCATGAAAATCGTTGGTCCACATTTAGCTGGCGCGCCACACATACGGCGTGCTTACAGCGAGACTCAAGTCATCTTCTGGCACTTTCGTGCTCGCGAACTGCGTCTCATTTCATTACAGCAAACCTAATAACACACGATTAAACAAACACATCGAAGCAGCTGGCACAACAACCGCTGAAGACGGAGGAGTAACAACACGCCGGTCCCTGGCCGTACCTTCGTATTCTACCGATCGCGTAGAATACGAAAATACCGGCGCCGCCAGCGCCGTCTGTATAATAGTGCGGCTCTTGTGGCCTCCGTGATTCTTACAATAATATCCACTACAGCAGGTTTTGTGCCATTTTGGCCGAACTACATAAATTATGTTGAGAGACAAGAATAAATATTGACATGCTCATATTGTGTGCTATAGTTTAGGGCAGAAATAAATTACATGCAGTGTTCTTGCTTTTGAATGGCTTATGCCACATGCAGTCAGCAAAAAGCATGACCTTCAAGATCTGAACAATTTACCCTGAGTAAGCTATCGCTGGGGTGTGATATTGACGATTTCAACCTCGGTCACTGGCCTTGAAGCCCTAACTGACTTTATGCGCAGCCGTTACCTGCACTACCTGCGCCCTCACTTCGTTTCTCATTGAAGTAACTTCCTGCTGTCGTTTAAATGTAGCCCAGAAATTGTTGACACAACCTCGGAGGTACACATGTGCAATGTGTGATGTTTCCGTGCGCTTGTGTCCGTCGCACAGCAACAAATATACGATGATTTTTAATTTTACCCGTGAGGCACAGGTTACGCTTATCTTGCTTTCGTGGCGATGTGCTTATCGTGCGCGGATCGCGCTCATGTGGTCCGTGCCTTCTCTGTGCATTGTGTGACCCACGAAGATTCCTCGAAAAAACAAACAAAAAAAAAACTTCGTTTCTGCAGCGTGCATTTGCCGCATTTGAGTGGTGTGTGGCAGAAATGTGCGGCGGCGTTCGATGTGTTCCCGCCCCAAGTGCTGCAGTCACTGCATGCCAGCAAAGAGATATGACGCGGCTGCTAACGCGCAGTTTTGCTTAGTGTTTCTTGGTATACATCTTTGTGATTTACCTGCATATGCGACAGAAACAACAATGCGCGCTTCCATTATATTTCTTTAGTTTTCCTAATTTCGATTAGTGTGATGTTCGCCTTCGACAATGAGTGTCTTTTTAACGATGCTCTTGCTTGATGGTAACAAACCTCTGAAATGCCGATTGCAAGAACCAGCGACTTCCACTGTGAAACCAGCGGGTTTTTTTTTTTTTTTTTTTTTTTTTTTTTTTTTTTTGGCAATGGATTGCACTGGGTACGCTGGCGCTCGCTGGGACTCACTCGAGACCAGTGAGAACGCTGGATGAGAGCTGGGTCACACTGGAAGAGACGCTGGCTCCACTGCCATGACGCTGGGGCGCACTGGTTTGTGCCGTACAGGCGCTGGTTCGCATTGGAAACTGTGCTGGTTGTGTTTGTGCTGCGCTGGCTCCAGTACAAAAGGACGAGCGCTGCTGAATATTAAATGCTTTATACATTTTCATCACTTGATACTAGTCTCTTGTCCTAAATAACGCTATATCTTAGGGTCATAGAACTATTTCGTGTCGCAGCATGGAATATAGGTGCGTGAGCTGCCTTGTTTATTCCTGCACATCTGACACTGAAGATCACTTTCGTTTTTTGCATTTTCCCTTTTGACAGGGCAGATAGCTAAATTTTTGAACGAAACCACGCAAACGCAGAGAACGCCGCTTTTTTAGTAGTTCGCACGTAACGTGTTACTGGGAGTTATCGCCATTGTTGCAGTGTTGTGGAGTGGACATGAAATCCAGTAGTCGTTCAGACGCGCTCGAACGGACCCCGAGTTCGAAGCCTACCGCTGCTTGATAATATCGCACCGATAACAAAGCTGAGGCGATTCGTGCGCTTCCACTTTCCCTATTGTACTAAAGAAAGGTTCTGAGGCTCAAATACACACGTTTTAGCTTTCGCCAGCTACCCGCGCCCAGATCGGTCCCCACCGATGATTAGGCATAGCGTATCCGGCGAGTGCCTCTGCACGCTATCGGCGGGTCTAAACTGAAGAATCAAGAAGTCTAACAAGGATAAATCACTCTATATTTCAGATTTTGCATCGGTGCTTTTAAATAAACAATTTTTTTCACGTCTACAGTGTCAGCACAAGAAGTGAGGAGCGCCCATGTGACGCGTCAAAACGCAGATATATGGGCTGTCGCCGAAGGCTCCCAGCACTAGCCTGCGCTTCTCTGACGCATATATATGACTAGACAGACGTGTAGACTGAAAGGCATAACTGAACTAACAAAACGTAGCATATCCCTCGCGTGAAGAACAAGAAACGGCTATCGAAATCGGCAGTAACAGCCCATTCATGCAGCGTCCCGGGTCGGTGGTTCATTTAGGACTTTTTTCCAAGTTAAAATGTCAATCGCAAGTGAAAGTCGATGTTATGGCACTTCCGAGCACACTGTTGAATATGGAGAGCAACTTTTTCTTTGAGCTAAAGGCGTGAGTTTTAGTTGCTGGGCGATAGCGCATCTACCACGTCTGTGTAGGACTTCTCTCTGTGAAACTAAAACTGCTTCTCGATTTTGGTATGCTAAATTATCCGCTCATCTCTGGCTGCTGGCGTGGCGTAGTGGTAATGAGCCCGGCTGGGGTTCTGCAGGTGCGACGATCGAATCCTGGTCGGAGCATTTTTATTACGTTTTTCTTTTCGTTCTTTTATTGCACTAAAACGCTCTCTGTTGCTTTCTGTATTCAAAAAATAAATACGGTGCCCAGGCACCGCGTGGTTTACGCGCTAGAGCTGTTTTACGGACCAGTAACCAGCGCCTCCCAGTACGCCGCGCCTGCCCAGCGCCCCATGCATCCAGCGCGCGGCACTGGGCCCATAATCCGGCGATGCACTGGATACTGGGTACTGTTTATAGAGTGAAAATATAGAGCCGTTCTTACACAGGCCGCACTTTAGCTTCTTTAATGTCCTATAAACGTTCCTTTATAGAACTCAGTACATATGTCATATGATGGCACATTTTTAGAACGGGAATGGAGAGCCAGTCTAGAGAAAGGCCGCATTAGAAGTTCTGAAAACGTTCTATAAATTTTTCTATAGAATTTGGTACATAATATGTCAATACGACCTCTATAGAACTTTTATGGTGGATGTAGAGCCATTCTATAGACAGGCCGCATTAGAAGTTCTGAAAAGGTTCTATAAACATTTTTCTATAGAATTTGGCACATAAGATGTCAATACGACCTCTAAGGAACGTTTCTGAAAACGTTCTATAAAATTTTTTCTATAGAACTTGGTACATAAGATGTCAATACGACCTCTATAGAGCATTTATGGAGGGTGAATGGAGAGTCAGTCTATAGACAAGCCACATTAAAAGAGTTAAAAACTTTCTAAAGACATTATTTTATAGAATATTGTACATATGATGACAATAAACCCTCTATAGACCGCTTATAGAGCGTGAATGGAGAGTCAGTCTATAGACAAGCCGCATTAGAAGTGTTAAAAACTTTCTATAAATATTATTTTATAGAATTTAGTACATATGATATCAATACACTCTCTATAGAACATTTATAGAGAACGAATGGAGAGCCATTCTATAGACAGGTCGCGTTAGAAGTTTTAAAGACATTCTATAAAAATTACTTTATAGAATTCAGTACATAGGACGTCAATAAACCCTCTATTGCCCATCTATTGTGTGTGAAATGACTTGTTTCTATAGACAGGTTTCTATAGACTTCTTATAGAGATTCTATGCAGACAACTCTATAGATCGCGAGTTCCTATAGAGTCCCTTTTGAATCCATAGGAACTCATTAGGAGTTCTAAAGGAACTCTAAATCCATTTTCATAAGGGTACGACGGGGCAGGTGAGCCTCAACTAGGCGACTGGCCACTGCCATCTGACGTCGAGCGATCGGGCAGTGACGAAGTGCTCTATGACCATAATTATCCGCCAACTTCGTTCTTGAGCCCCCCTTCATGCAAGACCCCCCCCCCCCCCCCCCCCTGCTCGTATCCATCATCCCACTCCCCTTCTTAAAATTATTTTCCGTTAGTCACTGTAACACTCTTCAACATTCACAGGGTTGTTGAACGGCGCGGAGGCCGCTAACATTTCTATATTTCTGTTTCTGCGTGGACTTAGAGGCCATTCAACTACCTGCCCTTCCACCTGTTTGTTGTGGCGTTTTCTTAGCCTCCCTGGCCAAGCACCCCGTTATCGATATATTTTGTAGTGCGCAAATCAGCGTTTTGCAGGTCTTTCTTTCTTGTCCTGTTCTTTGCCCTGTTTTCATTCTTAACAGCGTGAGGCCGCAATGTTCTGTGCATGGGAGGGGGGATCACCTCCATGATACCCCCCCCCCCCCCCCCCCGACACACACCCTTCGGACCGCCATTAACCCTCGCCTTGCTTTCACATTCAAGCTTCCCTTTCGTCCATGTCGCTCTTTCGGAGTCCACCTCTTGAAACTCTCTGTTCCGTGAGAAAGGCGGAATGGGGTTCGTCAGAAAGTTTCGGAGAGGGGTTTCGGCCCCCCAACCCCCCGGGCTACGCCAATGCTTGCCAGTACTATTATTAGGCGTATCCGTGCTCGTATTCTGATACGAGACGACGGGTGCACGCGTGTATAATAATACATACCGTGTCCCGTGACAATTGCGCCTTCCCACTCTTGATATGATGCACCGCGTAACACTGCCGTGAGACAGGGGGGGAAAGGAGGGGGGTTGTCAGAAAATATTTGGAGGGGGCCTACCCCCTCAACCCTCCGCCCTCCCCATGGCTACGCCAATGCTGCGAGCGGCCGTCGTTCTTATCTACTAGAAAGCAGAAAAATATTCCGAATGTCCAACCAAGGCCACTTACATTTAACATGTTGATGACGTAGCTGCGCAGTAGGCGTAATGTCTGCCCGCAATTAGGTGGCGTTGACTGCGCTGCGTGCTTTACCATGTTTCGGACGCATTGTTGTCGATGAAAGTCACGCGACGATCGCACATACACCGTGATGTGGCCTCCGACCACCACACCGGTTTGAGTACGCAAAGTGATGCGCGTTCCACCTGTTTGTGATGACACGTGACCAAAAAAAAATTAAATTATGGGGTTTTACGTGCCAAAACCACTTTCTGATTATGAGGCACGCCGTAGTGGAGGACTCCGGAAATTTCGACCACCTGGGGTTCTTTAACGTGCACCTAAATCTAAGTACACGGGTGTTTTCGCATTTCGCCCCCATCGAAATGCGGCCGCCGTGGCCGGGATTCGATCCCGCGACCTCGTGCTCAGCAGCCTAACACCATAGCCACTGAGCAACCACGGCGGGTGACACGTGACCACCACCTCCGACTTGCGTCTGCAACCAGGCGGCTAAAAGGAATGCACCTACCGCACATTCTGAACTGGCTGAATTACAAGATGACGAGTTGAACGATTCGATGAACGCTAGAGAAATTTAGGCCGCATACCGCGATTGCAGCCTCGGCATGGAGAGATATATAAACATTTATTGTGCAATAAGCCTGGTGTGTGATCCAGGGCTGCTATGCAGGAAGGCCCGAGTATGGCAAATTTCGGGATCTCCTCGAGCCCTGGCGGCGCCCTTAGATGAATGCGCTAATGGTATCAAGGCACGAAACTGAACCCTCGTCACGCCTCCAGCTTCATTGGCTTATCTAGATTCACTCTTGAGTTGTTATCACTCGGATGTTACCTCATGGGCGGCCGAAAAAAAAAAAAAGTCACGTGGTCAAACCGTCGGTGCCTTCTTTCATTCGGTTGTGGCTCCACCCAGCGCATCACATGTGCAAGTAAGCTATAGAAGAAATGTTATCTTTTAACGTGTTCAAAAAAAAAAGAAAAAACAAGGAAACGATTCGCGTGAGAATGCTCCACGTTTGTACTATTCGCATTCGACGGTGGTTAGACAATGTCCGATAGAGGAGACACGCCAGTGACGCGCCGCAGAAAGGCGTGGCAAGCGGCTTGCGCCGAAAGTGTAGATAGATAGCGGTACAGTCCCAGTGTTGCGATATTGTGATAATGCGTTGATAACAATAAGCGGCGCTGGCGCGTAACATTGCCCAGCCTTCTGTGGGTTGAAACGAGAAAGCGGCGTGCGCTGGGCGCGCTCATGTTGATATACGTGCCTTTATCTCGACATTTTGTCTGCTGCTGTCGCGCGTTCCGCGGTATCCTTGTTCACTGACTGCTGTCGAGCAAACTCAGACGATCGAGAAGCTCGCGGCATCCTGCATAGAACCCCAGGTCAACAGTCGGCATGGTTGAGCAGGGTCGTAGGGGAACGCATCCTCCCAAAAATATGGTGCTAAAACACACACTGCAGCTTATGTAGGCATTCTGCTCAAGGTTGTCTTGAACCCAAGTACAGAGCAAAAGTGGCGAGGACTGACACCGGCTGGTTGTTAAATATCTGACATGCAATTACTACCACATATAAGACTTTCTAGAGCACTGCAATACATTTTTTTTTCAAAGCCGGGGAGGTTTCGACTTGTCTTCCTACAACCGTTCAGGCGTGCGTGCGTGCGTGTGGACCAAAGTAAAATTTTACATTGCAAGATAATTGTAGTAAAGATGGGAATAGGCGAATCATGTGGGACGGCATTGAATACTTCCGAGGTTTCCTAGCAGAAAGAAAATGCGCAGATCCCACGCACTGCTGGAATCGATGTTACGCGAAGGATGCTGCAGGCAGGTGGCTGGCTATGCAGCATGGGTCGGGGTTCTTCGAAGTTTTACCAGCTCTACAAACGTGTTAAGTGTTAAGCGAGGCATTGTGTGTGTTGAGCGAGCTTCCGTATGCCGACAGAAGCAATACGACAGTGAATCTGGTGCAGACGACGGCGGTTATGATGACAATTTTATTTTTTATTCCGCCGAACAAATGTTACAACCGGTTCCGTTACGACCCGGGCCGATCTCTAAGACTGAACAATGACTCACAGCGTCTCCGTAGCGTTATCTGCTACGAGGAGAGAACCGGTGAGCGGGGGCCGATCCCGAAGGCGATGCAGTCTGCACGCTCCCGCTTGTGACGCACGGAAAAGACGCGCGTCGCGTGCTCTCGCTCGTGCCACGTGACGTGACGCGCGCGCCAGTTGTCACGGGAGAGAGACTAGCGCGCGATCGTGGCCTGCCGGCCATAGAGCATCGGACTGTTGTGCTGGGAATCAGAAGAGGCCTGAAACGAGGCGATCGATACAGGAACCTACCAATTACTTGCCGCAAAGTGCCTGAGATGAGCGAAACTATTATTCGCGTTGAAATGCATTAGGTACATCAATAATCACGGTTCTATTTTTAACTGTTTTAAAGGTAAAGAAGATATAACTCAGACCACATTTTGCTTAAGACGAGAAAGAAATGCTCACGGCCGCACTGTGTACTGATATTTGTTACGAGCTTGGCAATGGCTGCGTACGGGGTTCATTCATTAAGTACTGCGTTGAGATTTCCTTCTTCGCTTTCTTTCTTTTTTTTCCTAACAGCGATAGAGTAGGCAGCCAGAAGGTTTAGGAGAGAGTATATGGCTTACAGGCATGGGGATGATGCGAAACCTACCCGCTCTCTGAGCTACAGGGTATTTGGGAGCTCCTCGTGGGGGGCGGGGACAGTGGACAGCAAGTACATGGCGGCCGCCGTCACATCGCGTTTCCGGTTCGGGTGGGGTGCCCGCGGTACCGCAGAGCGCCCGCTCCTCGGACATCGGTCGCCCACCGCGCAGTCGTGTCTCCCGGTCTCGAGAGACGCTTGGCATCATCTGTAACGATTACCAGTCCAGCCGTGGAGCGCCGGCTCATCACCGATTCCTTCCGCGCAGGCATCAGCCCGTAACAACGACGCCCTGCCGAGGCGACGGCCGTCCCGACGGCAAAACGGGTGGCGCAGAACGTGCTCGCACGTGGTATACCAGTTTCCCGCGCGCGTTAATCATAGCTCGAGCTGCTTGCCAATGACAAAAAAGGAGCACCGGGTAGAGGTCAGCGAACGTATTTATTCAAACGCAGAGCGGCTCGGTCACACGCTTTTCCCTGTCTAGTATATTCAGACGGTCCTGATCATGCTCATACGGTAAATCCGTGCACGAACCCCCTTCGGCAGAAAGACGACAGTGCTCCTAGTTGCACTTTCCTTCAATCAGTTATATTTACGTAAAGCCTGTGTGGCAATCAGGCCGACCTCTCTGCCTTTTGCTAAATCTCTCTCTCTCTCTCCGCGTTCAGAATGCCCGTTCTGACGTTCCTTTATTGTGACTGCGTCCCTGCCACAGACATCGTTATTTACTTATAAGCAATGTATTGCGAACAGTTTACAGGCTGCCATTACAAAGGCGAACTTCAATTAAGACGTTAGCTCAGAGCTACCCCAAAAATACGTTATTGTGCGTACGCCATCTTAATAACACTTCAGAAAAACATTATATATATATATATATATATATATATATATATATATATATATATATATATATATATATATATATATATATATATATATATATATATATACCTTACAAAAGCAAGAGAAAAGATATGAACGTTATGGGATATGTTTTTATTGACGTTTCGCGACCGAAGGGAGGCCGGTCCTCCGGCCGAAACGTCCGTAGAAACGTATGCCATAACATTCGTCTTTTTTTTCTCTTTGAACGTTATGCCTTCGGTTCTGGCGCGAAACCCTTCGTCTTGTACATACATACATACATACATACATACATACATACATACATACATACATACATACATACATACATACATACATACATACATACATACACACATACATACATACATACATACATACATACATACAGAGGAAAAGCTCGCCCACCTCTCTTTGAGAGAGTAATTTTTTGCATAATCGGCTAATTAACAAAATTCACTAATAAAGTTTTTAACTAATTACCTATGGCACATACTGCTTTCTATAAATTTTAGCGGATGAGACTGCGCAAGGCATACCCACTTAAGAAGAATTGCTTGCATGATACCACTTAGGAGATATGCGCCCTCAAAGTTGCGGCAAAAATGCACTGTCGTTCCATTTGCTTCCTTAACAAAACGTCGTTTTGTGCAATGAAACACAAAAGTAACTGGAATGCCAAGCATTTCTCCGCGAAGTTCAGGGATTAATATCTCGAAACTGGTGTCATTCTGAGAATTCGCTCCAAGTGGATCCGCCTTGCGAACTCCCCGGCCAGAATTTGTAAACGGCAATATGTGCCATAAGGTAATTAGTCAAAAAACTTAATTCGTGAATGATCTTTTTAATTAGTCAATTATGCATGTCAATTGTTTGTTCAAGTAATGTCCACCTCTTTGAGAAGACCAGCTCATGGACTAGAATTGTGCAATCTGGCACAGACAAGTAAAAAAAAAATTGAAAGTGTTCGCTGAAACACTCGGTATGTAGCTGTATACATATGCGCCATCCTGATGCGCATACTTGCTACGGTGTGTTATTGTTCTTAGACAGCCAGCTCAGGCAAGGCTCTGCCCTTTGTGTTAATATACAGATTTTCCCTTCTGATTTCTTTCTTGTAGTATTTGTAAATCGCCATGGCATTATTGTTTCCATCCAATTTAGCGTCTCTGTTTCTTTCACTTTCTTTGTGGTGACTCTAGGTTGTCTGTTTGCGCTTTCAATTACCCTGCACCTGGTTGCCAACTCTCTTGACCTCTTCCTCCATTCCGTGGCCACGCTTTTGAGGTACAAGTATTTGTGCACTTTAGCTGCCAATTCTTTTTCATCCGTGTTCCTGAGCCTTTCTTCAAAATTAATAAAGAACACTACGGGTGCGCCTCGTGCACGCATTAACCGAGTCTTCCATCCTTCATTCCCTGCCCCCCCCCTCTCTCTCTCTCTCTCTCTCTCTCTCATCTTTCTATTCGATTTTCACAGTGTAGAGCAGCAGACGGACGGTTTTCTGGTTAACATCTCTGCCTTCTCCCTTTCGTTCCTCCTCTGCTCCTAAATAATCAACCAACGTGTCCAACAAGGTATCTTTAGGATCATACTTGCCGGAAGTGCTAAGCACGGAACAGTGCAGCCCATCCTGCCATACAATTCACCATTTGTATTACCATACAATTCACCAATTTGAACAAGGAATTGATTTTTAAAAAAAGGGGGGGGGGGGGAGGGGGGGAACCAGGTCAAAGAAACTGAGTTTTAGCAATCTGTGTTAGGTAAAGGGTGTAAATAAAAACTGGAAGCAAAGAGCATGTATACACATACCGCCGGGAGATTGAAAACAAGAATAAAAACAAAGAAGACAGCCACGAAATATTGCAGAAGTTCAAAAAGGGGAAAAAATGGGGGGGGGGGCTTAAGCTGGGTATGACAGTATATCAGTAGGACGGCCTGAGAGAAATTACAAAGAAAAATACACGTAAATAAAAGAAATAAGTCGGTGTAGGAGCTGTGAACAGTCCTTCCCTAACAAGGTGTACCACCACAAAAATATAATAATAAATAAGCGCTACTGGTTATATTTGTGTCATTAGCATAGCGTACGGATTCAAGGGTTCCCTTCGAAGCATTCGTACCTGTTCGTTGGAATGCACTGAACTTGTGGTTGACATACGAATCTTTATATTTTCGGTTTCTTAGAAAAAGCGGCACGCTGGAATGGCAGCCCCTTCCTATGCGCGCCAATTCTTTTCCGTTTCCGGTTTATATCTCCACTTCTCGGAAGAACCCAACACCACTACCTCCATAGTTCCCCTTTACTTTCACAACTCCATTTAGCCCTTCTCCTCCCTTCTTACCTCCCTTCTTTTTTACTTTGACATCAGCTACCCCACACCACGCACCTGCTTATTCTGCTCCTTCCTCCCCCATTATGGTGGTGGGCGAGTGAATACATAAAAACACTGCTAAGGAAATTAGTTGCTGTTCGGACAAAGACAATTGTCCCCTTGTCGAAAAGTTGGATCGATCGACATTCCTTGTTCGACCGCTGCTCATCACCTGGAAACCATATCACCTAGGCAGTGGTATATCGCAATCTTCTTTTTTTCTTGCTTCATTTGTGCCTATACATATACACACTGTGGGCATGCGCCCGCGTCCGGGCTTGCCCGCGGAACTGGATAGCAGCCGCGGCAGTTGTAGCTGGACGCGGCCAAGTAAATGTGCTGCTCCACGCTTGTCTGCCTGTGTCGGTCTCTGAGAGCCTCAGCTCGCCCTCTGGTTCAGTAAGCCACGGTCTTGAGTCCATAATACAAAGCAGTTGGAAGTAGTAGCTGACCCTCGTCTGTTGCTCGCGCGTTTAATTTGTTGCCTTATAAGTTCCCAACTAGCTCAAACCAACACTTTACAGCTGCACTGCCGAGTAAATGCCATCCCACTAAGCGAAGAAAGGAATCCTTACAAGCATAGAGTTTCCTTTAAAAATTGCTAGAGGGACTTCTGGCACCATGGTCTCCAGGAGCTACAAATATTGTGGTTACGCCAGCGTGTTAAAATACGCAGTAAACGGATTTGCCAAAACGGTGTCCTCCTGGCTCCAAACAGCCTCGCGACTTTCCAAATGGATAATTTTCATCAATATATTGCCTTATTAATGGATTCATTCGCCACGATCAAACCTGTGTGCATAAAATTGGTGCATTCACGCGTTTAGAAAAATATGATTTCTTGGAAGTTCACAAAAAGAATAAATGAAGCGTAATGAACAACGCCGCAAGGAAGTATTGAACCACAAATACGAAGATTAGACAAACGCACGTACTGGTCGTTACCACGACAGCTGGACGATAGCAGCTCCCTCTCGTAATTGATGTAGGAAACTCTGCGCTTAAAGGAAACCGCCTCATCGAACACGTGCAGAAGGACACGTGGTGGCGAGGACGTGACGCACCTCAGCCAGAGAGGACGTCGTGGAGAAATCGAGAGGCCGCTTCCTGCAGACCCGTGCTCGATATGGCGGGACCGCGGTTCCGGGGCCGCGAGGATTACGCCAGCGCGCGGCGCGCACTCAGCTGGCGCCCCACCAGGAAGAAGAGCGTAGGAAGGGGTTCTTCTTCCTCTGCGAAATTTCGCCCCCTTCGCGCTTGAATGCCTCGGCGGAACGTGGCAGACGCCCAAACTGGGCCAGGCGCGCCCACCGTGAGAGACGGGCAGCCGAGGTGGCAACGAAAGTGTATCACCCAGATTTGCCGCTGCGGCCGACGCGCCCGACCGCATAAATGATGCGCACGCCTTGGCGGGGCGCTGCATCGCCCGTCGCGGCACGCGTCCTTGATGGGCCTATTTTTGCGGCGGCGAGAAAAAGGAGAGAGTCCGGCGCGGAGAAAGTAAACACGCCCCGCGCCAGGGAGAGCGATGGGCCGCCGACGAGTGCGAAGCGGGAAAAAAAAGCGACGCGCACCGTCCGGGGGAGGGCATGCCCGTCATCAGGGGCCACTACGCAAATATCTCGGCGCTAATCGAAAAACGCACTTTCTGTTCGCTCTCCCGAGAGCTTTCATTAAGTGGCAGGCTAAATAAAAACGTGTACATTATAGTAGTAGTAGTAGTGGTAGTAGTAGTAGTAGTAGTAGTAGTAGTAGTAGTAGTAGTAGTAGTAGTAGTAGTAGTATTACGCATACAACCGGGTCTTTACACGCACAAAGCATCCTCTGCCATGCGTTAATTGATTAAGAGTGCGGTACCACTTTCAGCAGACGCTGCGTCGCGTCAGGCGCCGCGACAGGAAAAACTCAAAGTATCGCCGCAGATGGTGAACCGAGAACACCGCCGCTGGACTGTACTACACGCTAAACTGACTGCGCACACAGTCGCGATTGCTCCAGCCGCAGAACGCGCTCGCGACATAGAGTTTTGGGCTCGTGAAATTGTACTACAGCGGGTGCCCCGGCCACATTGCCCGAACTGGTCTCTGCGATTCTGCGAAAGACGAACAAGTGTCGCTCCTTCCCATTTCTCAATCTCAGTCTTTCCCAATTCAGCCCGGTGTTGCCACAGATCGTAAAAAAAAAAAAAAAAGTGGATGTTTGCGTGCAAAATTTGTAGATGTTGTAAACTGGCGAAAGTGGTATTTAAAACGAAGTTTTTGCCGGCACGGATACAATGCTTAGTGTTAGTTCTACAATGTGCCATCAGCGAAGCAATAAAACAATACAAAGACTACGAAAATTCCTGTCGCGGTGCCGTGATTTGAAAAGCCACAGGGCAAAGAGCACCGGGAAAGGAAGCCTTGTTGCAACCTTCGAATAAGTTTCGGTAAGGCCTCAGGTGACATCAGTTTCCTGAAGTGTTCAGAGTGGCTTGGAATGTAAAATAAGGAAGGCACATATCGCGCGTTGGTCGCGCACAGTAAAGTTTACCCCGCTTTAGCAGTTATCTACAGAAAATGTAGTAGTATAGAAAACCGTACAAGAAGTAGAAAATTTTGAAAAGGTTGTACATTTCTCTGTGGTTTTTCTGGAATACGTCAAAAGTCAGTATATTCCGAGGTTTTATCCCTGAAACACTAAAAATTTGAAGGAAAAAAATAACAGTAGACCGACCTACTGATATATCAGTAGCTGCACGTGGCAATACTCTTGGTTGTAGCGCGAAGTGACACGGACAGAGACTAGAAGCAGACAGGACGAGCGCTCGTCCTGTCTGCTTCTAGTCTCTGTCCGTGTCACTGCGCGCTACAATCCCAGCTCATGTTACCGTACCAACTCGGCCAACGTTCTATCCTTGTGGCAATACTGTTACGACAGCGTGACACTTGAGGTGTCCACCGTGAGGTGCGACAGCTACGACGCGCCACGGCCTTTTCTTTTTATATATTCAAATCGCCCGCCTTTTATGCAAACCTACTCTTCCCTTGCTCCACATGAACTGGGGAAACAGTTTGTTATTGGGAAATTTAGTCGTTGGGGGGGGGGGGGGGGGGGGGGGGAAGGGGCGTATGGCACACCCTGAAAAAAAAAAATATTTGGGGAAATGTTTGCAACACCGTCGTGTATAGGAAGGTTGAATTACCGAGCCATCTTTATGCCTGTCTGAAAAAATGTTTATTCCTGTCTATGTACATCCTCAACTTCCGTTAAACTCTCTCTCCTCTCCTTGGACGCATTGGATTTCTGCTTCCTAACGAACATCATCTATGTAGGTACATATTTGGGGCCCGCGTCAGATAAAACATTTTATTGGAAGTTAGTGCTACTGCACTTCCCACTCGCTTCGTCCGCGTCTCCCTAAGAATAACATAAACGTTTAAGCATCGTGAACGCGTTTCGATAGACCATACCGCGAAGTGATTAGTGTTTTCTGCCGTTAAACTTGCAACTAAAATTTAGACTATCCGGAAGCTTACGTCGGAGCGGGAGAAACCCTCTTTCAACTGCTTCAGCTAAGTGTGTTGGCTGCACCAACCAACTCCTGAAAAAAAAAAGAAAAAGAAAAGTGGGCGCGTGAAATTTTCAGCATGCACCAAGATATGATAAACCTGGAACCGTATACTCAATGAGTTCGTTCCGGCGACACCATTTTCAGTGCACGTTTCGGGGATGTCGTAATCTGGTGGATTCCATGGCTGGATTCATACACACCTTACCACTGTTATTTTCCGTCACTTAGTTACGTTCGTTGTCAGGATGTCCCCTGAATTCAGTGGGTCTCTTCAATTTGTCATTCTAGACTGTCCATGACTGCCCCAGGCGATGTTCTAAGCCAATTAGCGCTGTCTTACGCAGCGTGCTGGGCTGTCCTGAACAGTCCGGGACGATATGTCGAATACGGACTGCCGTACTACAGTCAGCGCACAACAGTAGCATCAAAATAATAATAATAATGACAGAAGCTTCTTTCCGTAAAAAACAAAATATCTGGGTATAGGAGAATCTTAGTAGCACTGTAGCAGGTTGAAACGACGCCATAGAATAGTGAGTACTACGCAGTCAAGCCATTCTCTGGCTTTTAGTCCACAGTGGTCAGCGTCTGTTCTCTTCGGATTGTGATGTTGAAATAAAGTGATTTGGTTTGGTACTTGCGCTCCACAGAAAGCCGAAGCCCTTTTTCTCCCATCCTCCGCGCGCGCGAGAAGCCTGACCGATCGGTTGGTGCGAAAACTGTGCTCGGCAACCCGGGCGGTGCCGTTTGCGTTTTTCTTCAGACCACGTGCGCAGCCTGGCCGCCCAAAAAAAGCCAACCTTCCATTTTAGTTGGGGCCTTCACGCATCACTATTGCAAGGCGCAGGTTAAGATAACGTCGCGTCTTGGCGATTCGCGGCTTTGGCATACGTCCCGTTCAATGGGCATATAATTATATTCTGGGATCTTACCAAGAGTCAGAAGCGCGATCAGATTATGAGACACGCCTGGTAGTGGGAGACTCTGGAACAATTCTGAGCAACTCGGTTTCCTTAAGGTGCACCTAAATCTGAGTGCACTATAGCATTTTTTTTTCTTTTCCTTTTTTTTTTTTTTTTGCATTTCGCCTCCATCGAAATGGGGCTGCCGTGGCCGGGACCCAACCCGTCACCTTGCGCTCACCAGCGCGCAACACCACCACAGCCATCCTATAAGCTACCGCGGCAGGTCCACTTTGTACGTGTGCTCGTATCAAGAACGCTGAGTAGCGGTCTCGATACGCTGGAGCGAGTTTTGTGCTGTGGATAGTGCACCAAACCAATTACTATACTAAATAATGACCTTACTAATTAGGTTATAATTCAAGTGAAACTTTTTTTTTTTTTTTTACAAATGTACCTCCCGTGGCCAAAAAATGAAGGTGGACAAGTTTTAGTTTTTTTTGCTGCAGTTGGATTATGTTTGGTCGTTGCTGGCTTGGAGTGGAGATCTTGTAAAGAAAGAAAACTAAATACATGCGCAGTCTTGCAAAAGAACCTTACGAAATAAACTCGGCCCGTTCGCCGGAGGCACTGCGCACTGTCCACGACGCGTGCGAGACCGTGTCAGGAGTCGGGAGGTGCCGTAAACAGTAATGCGATTTACGCAACGAAGCGGGTGAACAGCCGCGGTCGCATTTCTCTACCCGTGTTTGCGCTGAAAGAACAAAGGAAGAAATGGGCTGGGAACGAGTGAACTCGACCTTTTTTTGTCTTCTCTGACTTTTGTTCTTCTCTCACTCGCAGCGTCATCTCACGAGCGTTCCTTTGTCTTGTCTTTTCAGATGGAAATAGGCTTGAGCGAGCCCTGCATGCCAAAGGAATGGTGGCCGAACCGAGTAAATACCCTCTTTCTCACCTATTCTCGCCGCTCGACCGCGGTGGTCCGCGCTGGGCGAGACGCCGCGACAAGGGCGTCTCGCGCCCACCGCCGAATGGGCGGGTCGTGACAGTCGCCGCGCGGGCGGCGAGGCCAAAAGGTCCCGGAGCCCGTCTCTTTGGCGAGGTCGCGACCCTGCCGCGGCGCTGAACCCGGGCGCCGCCAAGAACGGGCGCGAGCCGATACGCGCGGCCGAGGAGCCCAGATGACTCGCCCCGCTCGGCCGCCGCCCAGCGAGCGCGCCTTACCGTAGTAATCCCGCGGCTGGCCCCGTGGCACGCCGGCGCAGCGGCCCCCCGTTAGACCGGTCGTCAAGGCGCCGCTTGCGCGCGCAACAGTGCGCATTCGGTGCAGGAGCAACGCGCGCACCTGTCAGATCCGTGAAACGACGCGGTTGGTTTTCGGCGCTTATTATCGCCTGCGAAGTCGGTTGCCGTGCCCCGTGAGGTCGCGTGGAAAGCAGAAACGTCGCATGCGGCGGTGTGCTAGCCTTCTTATTTCTCATTTAGCCTGACGCGATCCGAAAGGGTGTCGTCAGGGCATTGGCGAGACTATATACGGAGCAGCGCTGTAGACAAGGTGCGATGTTAGTATAGTTCCCGCTGGGACGACTAACGGGTATCTCTTTTTTTTTTTTTTTTTTCGTTAGACATACGCCGCTCCTTGCGCTGAACCATATGCCACCTCAAAGCGAGGTTCAAACTTGAGCCTATTCAGAAGCGTAAAGACATCCCTTCAATGCCCACGGTGACAGCTCCTAATACGCGCGCTTATGCTGGTGGAAATCGTACCGTCCGGCTTTTTTTACAACAAAGGACCAACTATACTAAATACGTGTCAAAAATAGCCGAGAGCCCCTTTGTCGCACGAATAAGAATATTCTTGATTTGTTGTTGCCGACACGGTCTTATTGCAAAAGATTCTAAAGTATTCTAATATATTCTAAAATGTTCTATGGTATACCTATCCCCATTCTCATCAATGTCGTCTTGCTGCTGTGCATATATTCACAGGCGACAGCAGCAAGACTGCGTAGACGGCGTTAGAAAAAGAAAGAAAAGAAACTGACGGCGTCGGGACAAAGTGGGAAACATAGATTCTAAACCTTCTGAATATATAATGGCAATAAAGAGAGACGTAAACCGCGAGGTAATCCGGGAGAAAGACAGCGCAAGAAACGCTGTTCTTTATCCTTGTTTTTGAGCTGTGTGCGCACCGCATCCGATGCTAAAGCAGGACGTAGTTAAAGTAGCTGCTCGTCACCGTTAGCTGTGCTCTCAACACCCACGCCAAGTAGCTCCACACACAGCGAAGCAACGATTTCACTGGTATTTGTGGGAAGCATCCGTTTCGCTATACGCAAGTTCCGTACTCGGGCTGCATTTGAAACTCTGAGCGACGGCAAAGTGTTCCTTTTCGCCCCCCGTTTACCGCCAATCGGACGTTCCGAAACATAACAGCGCGGTCGTAAAGAAAGGGAATTCCGGGCGTCAGCGTGAATGCGAGTCAACAAGTGGTAAATTAGGCATTATGTAATGCCATGTCACGAGGATAAATCCAAATACAGTGCAAAGCCAGAAAGCAATATACGAAACGACAGACGACGAGATAATTAAAGCATGAGTTTACTGACCGGTAGATACATCTACCATTTGTAAATGATGCTTACGCTATTCCAAACAGTTTCTGTGATTATACGCCCCGTACCGCGAGGTCTGTACCGCGCCCTACTAAGCCGTAACCCTTCCCTCACCGCCGACCTTGCCTCCTCTGAGGTCTTTTACGCTTCGTTCGTTTTTCTTGTTTATTTGCTATTTTGCCTCATTGGATTGCTTCTGTTCCTAGCCTTATATGCGTTCTTTGTTCGTTAGTTTACTTGTTTTTCATCGCATGTCGGAGTATCCGGATTGCGCTGTGTAGTTAAAATACACTCTTAAGAACAAGGAGAATCTCTGGCAGGTCCTGTATGCCAGAGGAGCTCTCGCACAACTCGATTCAGTACGCTTACCATGCATCTTTCTGTACCGGTCACAGTGAAGGTGCTCCATTGGGGATTACGAGAAATCTCGGTCACCACTACCGATTGTGTGCACATAAGGACCGTCAGCGGTGATGGCTCGGACTCCATTTCTTGAGGTCGTTGGGCTTGCGCAATATGTTGTGACGGTGCTGCGCACTATGCCCTCGTGTTTGTGGACGCCTTGCGTCCTTCCTCCTCCTTCTAATCATCATCATCATTATCGTCGCCGTGTACTCACTGTCCTCCCCTTCACACAACCCTCACTTGTGATAGGTAACCACTCGGAACCGCGTTCCTCGTATGGTACTCCCTTCTGAACGTTTCTGTCCTCAGTTCTCTCTCAAAGTTTTGTAGTAGTAGTAGTAGTAGTAGTAGTAGTAGTAGTAGTAGTAGTAGTAGTAGTAGTAGTAGTAGTAGTAGTAAAACTAATAACATTGCTTTTTATTTTGCACCGTGAACTGTTTATGCTGCTGCGCCACTATGGTGCTCCGCCTCTTCCAAATAAATGAGGTGGTACTAGAAATCACTGCGTCGCCGGCGGGCGTGAGACACTCTAGGTGGCGAACGCTTCGTGTTATTCGAGGCAATTGCCACAAACCCGCACACGATGGGCGAAGCGCGCAGAACATGAAGGCGCTAACCGTCTACAAAGCTTTGTTTTGAAATCGTACCAAGTATATAGTCTCCTCAACCCTAACGTGATAACAGCATTTCGAGGCATGACGTCAAGAGAGCAGCCCATGGCAAATCTATATCGCCTCCCGTGTGCTATTCACTATTCTGTACGTGTACGCAGCTGCATGCGCGCGTGCCAGTTTTTCTACCTCACGCTTCTCGTTTTACTCGATTATTATGCAGTCGTGAACACTCAGAAATGTTTTGTGCCTTTTTGTAACTTTTATGAGATATTATCTTCGTTCTTTTCTTCTTCTTATAATTGTAAGCGCAACCCATAAATACTAGTCCTTGTAGCGGTACATATAATTTGGGTAGTTAGTTTATCTTGTACACATAGGATTAAAGAGCACTAAAGGTGACGGTAAGAAAGAATAACAGGAAGCATTTGTCATGTCCTGCCTGTTCTCTTTCTCTTTCTTTCTTACTTAAATTCGTCTATAAGGCTATTTCAGCACCATTAGCCAACGGCTTCTACACGTTTCTATATATTTATACGTTACGCTCATTCCAGAGAGAACAGAAGATGAGGCACATGACACATGTTACTTACACACACAGCACTAGATTTTCACATCCCATTTCCATTCATTTTCACGTAAAGAGATCTCAACACAGGAAATAAGTGTCGAGGAGCAACACCAACATCTGTAATAGTAATAGCGAGATAAAATAATTAATGCAGTTTATCATCTACATCTGAGATATGATAGACACCGTGGTGGAGGGTTCAGGACTAATTCTGACCAGTGGTTCTCTAACCATTCTGCCTGTGTCTGCCTGTGCCTCTAGCAGTCTGACCTGCGTGGAGAAACTGCGGTTCTCCAAAAGGCGCCTAAATCTAAGTATACAAATGTTGTTTGCACTCCACTCCTACCGTGGTTGAATATATCTATAGGCCACAACTCTGCATGTGTTCATCAGCAGTACGCCACAGATACCGAAATTTTGTCTTGCAAGTAACAAAAGAGAAAAAAAAATGGCGGAGCGGGGAGGGGGCGGGGGGGCTACACATATCACACAACACTGACCTCCAACTTCTTTAGAACAAGATAGCCACTGGGCATTGTGCTCTCACGATCTCTCACATTCGGCAACTATAGTACACAGCACGGCAACAAAAGTTGGCAGGCTACACATTACAATTATGTCGTAGCTTGGGTACAGTCCTATGGCCGAACAGTGCTATGAACTGAATTTCAGGAAGATCGCTGTCGATCGAACGAGTGCGCATTCCGCGTTTCTCGGGGCCCTGAGAGAGCTTTGGGCGAGCTCCTTGCTCTTGCAAAGGTGCTCGCGGTGATGCAGATTTCACCCGCCTGTTTACCTCGATCTGCGCATAAACAGAGTAATGGTATACTTGATCCGCCGTGGCTGCTTAGTAGCTATGGTGTGGAGCTGCTAAGCACAAGGTCGCGGGATCGAATCCCGGCCCCGCCGGCCGCCTTCCATGGGGGGCGAAACACACCCGTGTACTTAGATTTAGGTACACGTTAAAGAGCCCCAGGTGGTCCAAATTATTCCGCAGTCCCCAACTACGGCGTGCCTCATAATCAGGTCGTAGTTTCTGGCACGTAAAACCCTATATTTTTTTAATGGTACTTGTGTCTCCGGGTGAATGCATACGTCACCAGAACCGCCAAGGGCGCATCTCGTTCCCTTAGAAATTCGCGGTCGCTATTATTCGTCACTTCGTTTCCACGAGCCCACGCAAGCGGGTGTAGTCAGAAATCAGACTGAGAATTACAAATCCGACGAGCACTTGCATGAACTTAATGAATAGTGGTAGGCTGGCGTCAAAGGGACATTAGAAATAGCATTAGAAAAAAAGCATCGGATTTTTTCGTTGATGGCTACGCACCGCCACGCGACCCCTTCGCGTATACAGGCTCATTGCAAAACACTAGAAAAACACCTCATAGACCGTGCAGGCACGGGTTGCCTCAGCTCGGCCCGACGTTGGCTCAGCCCGACCGGCTAGAGTTGGCTTGAGGCAGTTTGTCAAGCCGAAATACGGTGGTCCCATTCACGTAAACGTTAGTGTATCGGAACTAAGGGTCATCGAGGCGAGTTCGGTCAAACCGACTGCAAGGGGTGAATTGACTCGCTCGACCCGCTTGGCGAGATGCAAGTATAAACGCGGTAGGATCGGGATCGTTCAGCTCGACTTCCGACTCGACCCGCTCGCACTGAGTTCATGTAAACGAAGCTTGCGACTAAGCTGTACACAGGCAAATTTCACCTAACAGCAACCGCATTTGTCCGTTTCATGCGAGCGCGCTGTTTGAGCGCGGCCATATACATCTCGGCGTTCCTGCGGGAACGACTTGAGCCCAACACTATGCGGGGAACGTCACAGCGCTGGCAGCGGCGTACACCAGGGCGAGTCCCGCGACGTCGCAGTACTGCAGTGTATGCACAACACCAGGCGAGCAAGCAGGCGGGCAACTCGTCACGCGCGACAAGCCCAGCGCGAAGGGTGACGTCGCTGCGACGGCGTTGGGCGAGCGCGGATCCGCTTGGGCGCCCCGCTGGCGTCGAAGGCGAAAGGCCGCGCTCTCTCCTCCCTGCTTCCTGAGCCCGCAGGCGACCCAGTTTCTCAGTCGTTGAGACAGTGCTTACCGTCGTTACACCTGCCCGGAATTAGCATACAATTCCGTCCGCCGTGGTCTATGGCACCGGCTTGGAGGGGAACATGACTGGCAAAACGCGGGCGCGCACCCACAGCCGAAGCCGCCGCTGGGTGACGACGAGGAAGCGCGCTGCCGGAAGGGCTGCCGACAGCAGTTACTTCAGCAGTCTTATCGGACGCTCGGGTAACCGCTGGCCAATTGAGGCGTGACCACCGAGTGTGTGTGTACCGTCATACCTATAGCGTTGTAACTGCTGGCGTACCAAACATCTCTCCTTCAAAGCACGAGGTCGCGGCTACCGATGAAGGCGGAACTGCGGCTTCTGCATTCCGACGGGGACAGGATGCAAAATTAAATCCGGCGACCCCTACTCGGCGTCTCTCGTAGACAGGTGGCGGCTTTCGAATGTAAATTGCGAAATTTTACGTTATTCTTCTAAAGCAGTGACGTGGATGCCGATATAAAGCTGCGCTGCGACAGCGACTGTATACCCTTGCAAGCACAGCAATACGTGCGTTCCGATAAACCGCGTGTGCAACTTTCGGAGGCAAGGTATACTGCACATTTGTAGATGCGACTGGAAGGCGATTCGCGCAGGCAGTTGACGAAATAACATTTCGTCAACTGCATTTGTTCAGACACCACATCGGCACATCGAACAGAAACGACAAAGCGATCCG
Source organism: Dermacentor andersoni (assembly GCF_023375885.2). Taxonomy (NCBI): domain Eukaryota; kingdom Metazoa; phylum Arthropoda; class Arachnida; order Ixodida; family Ixodidae; genus Dermacentor; species Dermacentor andersoni. The sequence goes on along the minus strand of NC_092814.1, from coordinate 59,354,457 downwards.
CGTCGCAGCGAAATCGGGCCGGCCGTCCCAGCTCGCTCATTTGCGCAAGCGCTGATCAGCGGCCGTTCAAGCGCGGCTGGCCCCCTTTCGCGTGCTTCGTCACGGTGCCCAGGAAGTGCCCCGCGGGCCGTCGTCATCATGGTTCCGATCGTAAACACTGCGCGCCCTGTGACATCTCGCCGCAGCTCGACCAGGCGTAATGCTGTGTTAGCATAGGGCCGTGCTGCACCGGCGCACATTACTGTGACACATTGCATTCGGCGCATCCGAGCTCGCCGCGGTGTGCATATCAGCGCGCCATTGTTCCGGCCTCCCGCTGGAGCGCGGGTATTGCGTCTCTGATGCGAGAAGAATTGACCCTAATCTCCTGCGGTGTAGTACTCCGAGAAAGACCGGCCTGTTACCCTGCTGCCGCCGAAGCGGTTTTACAAGCCGCGAGCCTGTAGTGCACGGCTGCCCGAGGTCAGCTGCCGCGAGCCACTCCGCGCCAGAGGCGCCTCTTTACACGCTCTCCGTGGTTTAGCCAAATCAAGTGGCTCCTCACCGCGACGAGCGCCCTGTTCAATGCCGCCTGGCGAGGAGAAAGCTTTCTGCCTTTGTTTTTGTTTTCATAAATACCCCTTTTTGTATTACACAACCTGCGCCAACAATTGCTGAGAATTTCAATATCGAGCGTATAGTGTCGATTACCAGTCAATATTCGTGCTAGGAAGCCCCGTCCGCAGTTTTTGCTTTGGTAGCTCCTCCTTCCCGTCTAGTGTGGCTACGTACTTTGATATTTGTCAATAAAAGTGAGAATTGGAGAGAGAGAGAGAGAGAGAGAGAGAGAGAGATGAAAAATTGAAATAGAGAATATGGAGCAAGGTCATCAAGCTTGAATTTCGAGTATCAACGCTTCATATTGTATATTCACTACGATGGTTTACAAGCTCAAAATCAATGTTCGCTTGACATGGTTCAGGGTAAGCAGGGCGGGAATTCGCACCACTGAGCAAAAAAAGAAACCAGCACTCCCCCTTCACCCCCCCCCCCCCCCACACACACACATCAACTCTAGGACAATAAATTTTCTATTACGCACTGCGCGTTTGCTTGCAAAACGTGGCGAGAGTTGGCGGAGGCATTCTTGTGTATACTTTGACCGATAGATATGCATGACTCGCTCCAGTTGTAATCGGAGGCAGTTATTTCAATTACAGAGTACTGACTTCACGAGCAGGCCGCGTGCACGAATAAGCAAATTGTGTCCTGGTTGCCCTACGCAACTTTATAAATGCCGATTCAAGCAAAAAATAGGTGGACGGCAAACGTCTTCATGTGAAATTTGTGATGGACGTCATTAAGATCACTGTTGATGGCGGGCATCATCTCAGCTTGGTTGAATAATTCGTAATGTGAAGTGGCATCAGCTGTTTGTTATAATGCGCATGAAAAAGCTGCAGCAAGGGTCACACACCTCATGAATTAGAAAAAGAAATCGCGTCATTCTGCAAGCAGAATCGGAACAACCGCGGCATACGCTCGTAGCAATTTCTCTGACAGAAATTTTATCACCTTTATGCTAAAGCCTCGCAATGACTTCTCTGGTATCATTCTTCGCCCTCTTCGCTGTCTCCTATGTTTCCGCTGCGTTGTAATCGCGATTGTTAGGTCATGTAGACCTTGCGCAACGGTACCGCTGTACGCAAGTGTCATGAAAAGGCTGCTTAGGGAGCTCCTGTCCTATTGTTGCCCTAAACTCGTTATGCGTCACTGAATGAACAAAGCGCGAGAGCTAGCGCCGTAGTGTCGAGTCTCATCAGAAACGGTAGAAGGGGGCGTTGGTATCGACAGTGCAGGTTCCGTAAAATGGCGGCATCATAAGCGACGGGAGGCATTAGACTAATCTCTTAGTCTATAAGATATTTTTCTGTTCAACTGAATTGCAATAGCTGAGGTTCAATTCTGAACATCGATTCGCGGGGTCATGCAACTCAATTTCAAACATGTCAGCGCACTAAAACAGACACGGAGAGAGTGGACTCACAGGAGAATCAACTTCAACAAATAGCTTTATTCGATATGGGCCATACAGATATCTCCAGAGAACGGTCTACTGCGCAGGCAGAAGGAAGCAGGAGCTTTTGAACCTTTACTGACATAACGCCAAGCCTTAACGCTCGTCGAATTTATTCTTAGTGCTACTGCGGGTGAATGCTTCGAAAAGCACAAGAACAAGAAGAACTCTACAATAATTCGGGAACACGTGGGGAAAGTTCTTTTTTTTAGGGTCACTAGCTGCAAGAACGACTTCATAGACGAGTGATAAATTGTAACTGGAGCTTATCAGAATAATTTTGTTTTATTTATAAGTGTAGCGATATTAAATCCGCCGACAGTGGCAGGCAGTAGTGTAATGCAACCTCTACGCAGACACCGCGGATCAAGGAAAAGACGTGAAAGCCTATCAAGTCACCTATCGTGAAACCGCGAACCGAACCGATGTTCATGTAGAAAGTCTTCAGTGACCTGAGAACAGCCACTTGGACTTGAATAGTACCACCGTGATGAGTCTTCCCGTGAGATGTGCGCCTTGTAAACGAAGTCGAATAGAGCCAGTAAGTCCATAGCCTCCGAAATTTGGCGGCTTCCCGACTTCGGAGGCCATGGTCAGTCAGTCACTCGGAGGGTGCTCCTCTCCGAGACGTTCAACATAGTCTATATAGCATGGTTTGCGGATTGTTTGTGGCATGTAATTAATCATTCGTGGAGCGCACTTGGGCTGTATTTGTTATCTCGGCTACAGCGGGTCTCTTTTGGCGATTTACTTTGTTTTGCAGCACCTTTTTCCCTCCCCTTATACTTATTGTTCTGCTTTAAGTAATCATTGGAAAAGGTGCCACTTCTTTACCATTCACGGAATAAGGGTCGAAAGCCGATTTTTGAGTGCAACTGACCATTTGCAAAAATCTAAATCAGCTGCGCGGCAAGGCTGTTTTCCCGCCAAAAGCTTTCATGCACAAATTACATTTCTCCCTCTAGAGCTACATTTACGTGAAGACGACAAATTCGGGTGGAGTCGGCTTGTCGGGCTGTATATCCGTCGCCGTGTTCGCATAAACGCTATAGCAGGTTGGGCCGATCGTTGTGGCGATTTCGGTCAAACCACCTTCAAAGCGTGGGCTCACTGTCCCAACCCGCTCGGCAGGATGCATGCAAACGACATCGGGTCGGGCTGGGTTAAGTCGACTTCTGACTTCACCCGCTCGCGTCAATTTCATGTAAACGAACCTTAAACGAGAACAGACTCAAAATTATTGCCGGGCTCTTTTTTGCGTTGCGATCGCCTTCTCAAAAGCTTCGAACGACGGGATAATAGAAGAAAGAAGGCAATGAGTACGAAAGGCGCTGCGTTTTTAAACAGAAGCGACAGCAGGGAACCAAGTTTATTATCCCGTGTGAAATGCGGAGAAGCCCAGAGTGAAAAATTAATTCGGCAAGACACGGTCATTGTGCGGCTTGCTGACGCAAGCCACACAATGACTGTATGCATCAGCGGTGTGTGACTACTGCCTCTGATTTCCGTGAGGTGAGAATATAATATAATTGGTGGCTTTTTTGGTGATACAATTGATTTGCGCATTCAAGACATTCTGGCACGACACTCAGTTACGCGGTCGACAGCTATCTGAGAAAGCAGTAAAAGAGGAATGCAAAATCTTTAGCACAAATGCTCTCCGAGAATTCCTTCGAAAAAAAATGTATGTTCCTCATATCCCACACTTATAGAAACACAAAAGGTATGCATTAATGTCACCCATTACTACTGGGGAACACTATCGTATCAGCGTAGATTGGCAGTGGTAAATTCGAAGTTGTGAAATGCGAGCAATGTTTGGTTCTGCTAGTACGTGCACGGTCGAGTCTGTTTCGGTTGAGAAATACCTGTCTTGCGCACGCGCACAGTGTTCTTGCAAATGGTCCAAACATGGCACCGACCGAGCAGCAAGCATCATCTTTCGAACACTTCCGAACCACAGATTCGCGCAAAGCTCAGTTGGATCCAAGAGGTCGGCCAAAGCGGTCAGCACGCAAATACATGGACACGCTAGAGAAGTGAGCTGAATCTGGCTGACACGGACGAATGCGCGCGACTGTGGCGACGATGCGCGGAGAGTTCAGTCACGCTTCCGCTTCCGTCGTTGCCCTCTCCATCATTCCTTCATGACAACGTGAGGCAGCGTTCGTGGTCACACGTAGAAGTGCCAAAAGCTGCCGGGCCGATCTAAACAACTTAGGTTGCCTAACTTACCATAGATATTAGTATGTCTCAAGTGAGGTTATGTTATTGGTTGAAGCACTCCGCGCTTTCTCCGAGCCCTCTCCATTTCCTCCAAGGCAAATGCTGCAAGAGCTATACGGGGTGATACCAGCTGCGCGGGCGCCGTTATCACCATGGCGAAATTAATCCCTATCAAGGTATCAGTGTCCCTCCCAAATGCAGGCATCGTCGGCGTCTGAGCTAGCTGCTGTTCTTACCGCGATAAATTACGTCAAATCGGCAGCGCCAAGAAAATGGCCCGTGTTTAACGGCCCTAAGCTAGCCATTCAGAATCTGCTGTCAAGCCAACGTCACCGACCTTGTGACACTTGGTGTCCGAGACTCGGGAGGCTCATCATTCCACTCGATATAAGGGGCACAACATCTTTTGTTTTTCGGTGGCTGTAAAACAGCTATAGAGGTTTATTTGGAATAGAGGTTCTCCGCCACAAGAGACTACACCCCCCCCCCCCCCCCCCCCCACTACCCAGTTCCCCAGGATTGTAGCACGCAAGTGACATGGTCACTTCAAAAACATCACGTCACTGCCCCGTGAATAAAGATGTGGCCGCAGATTTCTAAAATATCAGTCTATCCACAATGGCCCGCGGGTTGCTTGAGACTCTTGTGTGCCCATCCTATTAACCTGCACTATAGCCGGCACGCACTCATGATGTCCCCCCATGCATGGGAAGCGGAATGTCGAAGTTGGCCCAATGGTTGCTATTGTAAATACTGCAAACGTTGAAAATAGTTTATTCTTACTCTTTTTTTCCGTCGCTCTATTTATAATGTTCTGTTGCCTGTTTATTGCACGCGCCTTTGCTGGCCCATGTTCAGATGTCAGCCGCAGTTAAGGGTCAACCGCCCCTACGTGTAAGGCTACGCGTCCACGTCAGCTCTGGACAAAAACGTTCTTACAACCAAACCACTTTATACATTCATTTTTCTTTTCTTTCCTCTCTCGGAATCGGTGCGCGCCTGTCAGTTGCGTATCGCCAGGGAAGCCCGATGAATGCTGTCCAGATCTATATACGTGCTAGTTATCAGCGTACGCACCAGACAGCTGGGTGGGGGGGAGGGAAAGTTGGGTGCCCAGTGCAAAAACACCACCACACTGGCTTGTGAACAAAGATGGGTTACCGTGCAAATTCCTGGAATTTCATTGTACTCACAATTTTTCTCATGATCACAACGGCCAATCGTCCTTTGAGTGAACAGACAGTATTAGAGCACTGTCCTCGCCGATCATCGGCTCAGAAGGCAATGAAGACACTTTTGTGCTTTCTGTGAACGTCTGGTTTGCACGAGCGGCTTTGACTCAATGACTGTCTGTGCACGTCTCTATGCATTCTCTCTCTCCCTTCTCTCTCTTCCCCGTCTCCCTTCCTCCATCCAGCGTTGGGTAGCCAACCAGACTCTTCACTGGTTAACACCCCTGCCTTCCTGAATGGATGGATGTTATGAGCATTCCCTTTGGAACGGAGCGGTGGGTTGCGCCAACCAAGCTCTTGCTATTATACTGCCTAATGTCCTACCTAGGTTAAACAAGAAAAAAAAAAACACTATGAACTCCCACAACCAAATTTTCTGACCCCCTGTTGCGAACTTGGCTTTTGTAAGTCTCCGTTTTTTGTCGTTTCCTTACTTTTCTTCCACCAATCTTCCAATCGCCTCTTACTAATCTCTATTGTGGGGATGTTTACTTTCCCCCTGCTGTCGCTGAACCCAAAGGCTTCAAGGATGCCAGTGGTGCCTAAATCGACCGCTGGGCAGATATCTTGACATTCTAATAAAACATGCTCCATCGTTTCCCTAGCTTTACCGCAGCAAGCACATGCTTCTTTCTTCTTATATCTCGCTTTATGGGTGCGTGTTCTAAGGCATCCTGATCTCGCTTCGAAAAGTAATGAGCTTCCCTTTGAGTTATCATAAATTGTCTTTCCTGATCTCGTTCTTTCCTCTTAAGTAGTTACTCATGGCAGGTTTCTTTTCCATTGCGAACACCCATGAGGTTATTTCAGCCTCTCTGACTTTCCGCTTGACGTTTTTTGTTGTTGTGTTGCCCACCCTACAGGCCGCATACTTGCTGGTAAGCTTCCTAGTTATTTTCCTCCACTGTGAATCAATGTTTTTCCTGTACAGATACCTCAACTCTCTCCCAGCCCATTTAATTTCTTCCATATTCCTCAGTCGTTCTTCATAAATAATTTTACTGTGAGCTTCCCTCACTTGAAAGCTTGTCCAGCCCATATCACCCTGCACAGCTTCATTTGTAGTCTTCCCGTGAGCGCCCAATGCGAGGCGTCCCACTGACCTTTGGTTCCCATCGAGTCCTGATTGTACTCCCGATTTCAAGCAAACAACCGCATTTCCAAAAGTCCTGGAACCATTACACCTTTCCACATACCCCGGAGCACCTCGTACCTATTGTATCCCCATAGCGCTCTGTGCTTTATTATGGCTGAATTTCTCTTCCCCTCTACTGTTATTGTTTTTTCTGTGTTTCCATATATCTATTGCTTTCGTTTATCGATATACCAAGGTATTTATATTCTCTTACCAGAGGTATTTCCTGGCTCTGCATTGCCACTGTCTGTTCACTGTTTTCATTGAATACCATAACACCTGATTTTCTCACACTAAATTTCAAACCTTATATCCCTCTCTCTCTGCCCTCTATAGCTGGCATGAACTTTTGATATGTGTCCCGTACAGCCTAATAGTTGCTGTTCTAAATACTGTAAATAGTCTTTTAATACTCTTTTCTTAACTTTCATACTCCTTTCTTTTCCCGGCTCTATGGTTTTCCCTACTATATTTCCTTTTTTTGTTGTGGTCCCCTTGCTGGCCATTGTTGCGGTGTCAGCCGTCACCGGTGCGGCCAGTAGAATTCTCCTCTTCTATTATTTCTTCCAACAACAACATACAGGGTGTTGCAGCTGACTTGTGCCAAACCTACTGTTCTCTGTCCCTTCGAGCGACACAAAGTATTTTTTTACTGTGAGCTCAAGTAACGAATTATCAATAATTAATTAACCATTTTAAAAATATTGCACAAAGCGCAAACTCTTCAACGGAGAAGTTGCGCAACAATTTATTTCCGTGACTAGGCGCTTGCACCCAGCGACGTTAGTGCCCTCGAACATGCTACCTAGGAATGATTAATGCTGCATGCAGACCGAAGGCGTGAACATACCTTAAGCAACGTAGATGCACCGAATTCAATGGTACTGGTTTACACTTTCGTCGAGCAATCTTGACGGTTGAAGCTATAGGAAATTATATGGTTGAAGCAACGGAACCGTGGGACATGCGATAAATAACGCATTGCAATTCTTGAAGCTCTGCCAGCGTTCTTGCTGTTGACATACGGCGTAAAGGGTGGGAGGATTCAATCGGCGGAGAGCGTTATAGCGGATACGACAGGTGTGGCGATTGTTTATCATTTTTGCTTGCGGCCAAGCGCTGCCACCTCTTATTTTTGCATAGCTTCTGCAGAAAAATGAACGGAATTCGAAATATTCCCGCTTAGGGTGTCGATGTCCTCCTCGCCCGCCGCTCCGTACAGGGGGGCGACAACCGCGCTAACCGCGGTGTATTGCAGTAGCGCAACCGCGCTACATGCAATACAAGTAATTTGCTTATTTCTTTTTTTTAAGCTCGGGCGCAGCTCAAACAACTTTGTCTCTGCAGATGGTTCATCGAAAATCGTTTTATATATATATATATATATATATATATATATATATATATACCTCCCTTTTCTATTGTTAACTGAAACTACAGACCATATGAGCCTCTGATTTCTGGATGTATATTTTTCAAAAGTAAATACCAAATGGTCAAAAGCGTTTGCAGGCTACATTTAAATCACTTCATACATTTCATATATTAGAGGTTATACACACTACACGATGTAGCGGGAAGAACAGCCGTCACCCCTAGTCAATTATTTCGGAAGTAATACATCAAACAAACAGAAAACGCAAACTATAGCTCCACTGAATGAGCTAAAATTTATTGCAGGCTGACTGCTGCGCATGTTTAGCTCAGGCACGTACCCAGAATTCTTTTTCCGGGGGGGGGGGGGGGGGGGAGGGCAACCCAAGGTAACTTTTCTATGCAAATGAGGAGGGGGGGGTACCGTTACTCGTACAAATGTGAATAGTGCCCACCATTCGCCATAAAGACGCATAGAGTCGCAAAATGGGGAATGAAATAAGGTGTTCCTCACAGGTACGCCTGTAAGATACACCTTTCCTTTACTTGGCAAACAAGGAACCACATCAATTGGACTCGCGCAGGAAGAACACTGCCAAAAACAAGTAAACAACCGAAAGTGTAAAATAAAGATTTCTAGTAGCGTTTTTTTTAATTAGCCCTGGAAGAATTATAAAGAAATATCTATTTGAGGAATAATCACAGTTATTTTGGATCCCTCGTTTACTGCTCTACCAAGTTAAATGCCCAAACCGACTCTTCTTGTTATTTAGGAAGTTGCGTAACGATCCGTGGCTGCCAGTCCCGTACAACCGCATAGAGCGCAGGACGCTGCCGTTCTAGACGTACTGCGCCCACCGAGGAAGGTTAGAAAAACACCCACATAAGCACAGCAGAGAAGTGGCTATCTCAGGCGGCTTGACTGATAACTGCAGAAGCGTCATTCAAAACATACAGAATTATTCTCCACTTCCGGCGGCGTTTTCCTCATTTCCTTTTTATATAAAAAATGCTGATCCATAAATATTTTCGCGAACAACGGTAAAATTTGTTAATTTTCGCTTTTCATTCCTGTCTGGCTGTTACCTCTGCTCTCTTCCTTAGTAGATCGCTTAATTTCTCAACTCCTTGGACCCTTGCTTCCAGTTGCCAATTTTGCACGAGAAGTGCTGTACAATTAGGGAAAAACCAGAGTAGGTAACGGGTGACAGTTACATTGCTTATGCATTTAGCGGTTATTGCAAGGTTTGATGATGGACGCTGTTTTGTATTATTTTATTTTCCATCTTAACTGACCCATATCACGGGTTTATGGTTCCGAGGATCTGCCAGCATCGTGGCGGTCCGCCACTCGAGGAAATAATGAAGCAAAAGAAAAAGTTAAACGCAACTGGAGTTTTCTCTGGCTGCAGCTCGTTCCACGAGCATACAGACCAGCTCGCTACGAACCGAATCCCTTTCCTGGTCCCTGGATCAGTCTAAACAAAGAAGGTTGAACTAACGAAACAGCAGCGATGCGCGCCACCGTTGAATAGATGGTGAAAACTGAACGCATCTCGAGTTAATCGCTCGGGCACCGAATCGATGAGGAAACTGACCTTCACACCCCAGGAGGTGCTGATAACTACCGCCATCCAAAAAAAAAAAAAGAACGAAAAAGGCAACAATATGTTGACCGCCGAATAACAACTGTCAAGTCTCAAGATTGATTTGGCGGCGCTTTAGGAATGTGTGTGAGGAGGGGTGGCGTGGGCGGTGAGGGGGGCGGGGGTTATGCCGATTATTTTGGGAGGCCCCCCCCCCCCCCCACCACCGCTGGATATGTGCCTGGTTTAGCTCCCATGCCCCTCAATCACTCGTGGTTTCAGGTCACGCAGTCTTAGTTGAACATAGCTGGAAATAAGAAGGCTCTCAACAAACTCCCTGCTCTGGCGGCATGCCTCCACAATTGGCTTAAGAGTCCTAGTGAGATAACTAGTCACACTAACTAGTTAACTAGATACCTAGATAACTAGGCACCGCGGCCTCACTTTGAAGACCGCGTCAGTCCAAGCAACATTGCCATTGAGGTGCTCTTCGCATGACTTCAGCATTTTCATTACTTCTTTGCTTGGGTCATGAAGGTTGTGGCCTTCGCGGTTTTATTATTTCAGGTAGGATATGTAGGCTTGCCCGCTGGCACTTGCCCCCAAAAGGATTCCTTTTAGGATTCCTTTTAGAAGGAAGCCTCTGAATGAAAATAAAGTCGGCCTGCATGTTTACAGCAAAGCGCACCATGTTAATTTGCGACGAATAAAAAGATCACAAGCTCACTGTGGTACCTCGCATATAGTTAGCGTCCCAGCGTGCTTTTGAGCGCGAAGTAATTATAGTATATTATGGCTAAACAAAATATCTGAAATGCATTAGAAACAGTGCTCTGTGGTCTCGGGTTACGAGCGCGTGCTTGTCGTGCTTTATTTGTAGCGAAAAGCACTCTTGCATAGAAAGCCACCAGCTCTACAGAACAAGACTGGTTGTGGCTGCAGCGCAGTTTCCCAGTAATTACCTTTGATTTAATATATTACACCACTGAACCTGTGTTCGTGAATGCATGAGCGCTTACGAAAGTAAGTTAACACGCGCAAGAGTTAACGAAAGACGCGTATAATCAAGCGCGTGTACAGAGACGCATCAGCCCAAACCAATTTCGCAGCGCGCACTGGAAATTGTAGGCAGTCTGGGAGCGATAAGCGTAATAATATGAGAGCAAACGTATGAATCTGGGATGAATTACCTGCGTTCTGAGAAATCGCGTCAGTTTCGGCAATTGCAAACTTGCTCGGATCGATTCCTGGGATTCATAGAACCGTCGCGAGACAACAGCTATATGTATGTTTGTAAGACAGAAACTCCTACGAACAGAGCGCATCCCTTCGATAACGTATCTCTCTTCTCTCTCTCTGTTCGGCCCCATACCCCTTAGCCCAGTGCAAGGTAGCAAACCGGACGTGCGTCTGGTTAACCTCCCTGCCTCCTCTCTCTCTCTCTCTCTCTCCTTCTATAACGTGCTAGAATTGCGTAGAGCGAGTTAGGAAGACACAAAATAGCAATACTTTACTACAACACTTGACGCTTCAAGAAACTAAAGGGTGTATTGGTTTGATAAATTTGAACGATTACAATGAATTTAGAAATGAAAAGGGGTTTGCAATTGTCTACCCGCGCTAACAGCATCGCTTAAACTTGGATTTTATTCCGCAAGGTTGCACAAGTTCGACAATTTTTCGCACTGTTGCAATGTCAACACGTGCACTAACAAAATGTCAACTTTACTGTACGTGCACTGCTTCACTCAATTTTAGTTCGTGATTACAAACGAGTTAAAGAGAATGCAGAACATGCTGTACTCCCTGTAAGGGTTGGAGGTCATAGGGAGGAACTAGGCGCACAGGATTTATTTACATATATTTACATTAGAACAAGCGTATACATTCGACAGCCAAGCGTGACTCCCAAATGGAGCACGCAAGACGAAGCATACAGCATACGAGGACACAGCTTGTCGAGCACGAGCACACAGCTCACGAGCATACCCTAGCAGCCGACAAACAGCTGCTTATAAGTACTCCGTCCTCCCTAGATCCCTAGGTGAGGGAAAACGGCAGTTCACCGCCAATTCGTAGCGTCCAACGGCATCGTAGTTGACCCGCCTTGTTGGAGGAGGAGGGCTCACACACACACGTACGCACTAGTTTCACTGCCCCCACCGAGGTGAGACGGTCTTCGCAGAACTGTGTCTTGCCCAAAGGAGGCGCCTTTTATTCCCCGAGCTGACCGCCGCAGCGTGGCCGCCGTGGTTCTCCGTTGTCTTGCGTCTTGAAAGGCGCGTGGGACGGTGCCGCCAAATACATTCCCTCGGGAACTCCCTCGCTCCCGAAAGACCGGGTCAGTGGTGACGAATTCACTAACAATAGTTAGTCCGTCGATCGCGTTTAGTCATAGCGGCGCCGAGGGGGTGTTGACGCGGCACCTCGTGGTCCCTACGAAACGAGTCACCGCGGCAGTTGTTGAAGGCTTCCATAGTCTCTTCGGGGAAGCTCGCCACGCTCGCAGCTGCAGCGGACTGAGAAAACCTTGCATGCCGGCACCTCTGCAGGCCGTTCCTAACACCCCATTGTACACATACGAGGAGTTCGTTGGCTGTCACTTGTCCCGTTTAATCTTCACCGCCCACAGAAGTCTTCTGTTTCGATCTCTCGAAAATTAATACAATCGCCAGCCATTTATTGAATTATCAGAGAACTGCGATGACTCAAGCACCCAGTCATCTTGCAAAAGTCGCAACATGACTGGCAAGGCGTGCGACGAGTGCTAACAGCTCATGTGTACGGCGTCCGTCTGAACCGAGATGGAAAATGGCGCAGCGTGCCGGGAAAACTGCTTTCGCAGTGGTTTTGTCGGCATCGACCCCTCCAAAGAATGTCGCCACCCTGCACGAAGCGGGGGAAGAGGTGCGTATTGAGGCACTTATAAAGCTTTCTGCGGTGTTACACGGGCGAGAGCACAAAGGTACAATTCCTTTTTAAATGCGAGGAGTACGTGAATACTACTCCTACCCATCATAGTGTTGCGTCACGTCGTGAAAGGTTTGCTCGTAATTTCAGTTTCACTTGTGGCTCGAGGCTGTGTAATCGACGGTTAGAGTTCTGCGGCGTATGCCAGTAACTCAACGTTACGTCGCGCGCGATGCTGCGAAGCTCTCTTGCAGCGTCTGCTCTTGATAAACGTATGAGGAGAGTCGGTGCTCCAGTCTGGGCACGTCGGGCAGCGTCATCGGCGAGGTGATTACCAACGATGCCACAATGTCCCGGCAGCCACTGAAACATTATATTGTTACGTCACGAAAAAAAAAAAAAACGGGGTTTATTTAAAAGCAATGAAGGCGAGTCTCAGATGGGGCAAAATGTCCTTCTTCTCTTCCTCGTGTTATCCGCCCATACTACTTCTTCCACTCATGCGGCCACGTTTACCGTAATATTTCTCCCCTCCTAGACGAAGCCCGCCGGGCGAGTCAGTTGAGTTCTTGGAGTGAAGGGCTTCAGACGAGCGACGTGTACAACCTCAGTCTTGGCGGAGCGTCGTCCAGTCGCGGTGAGAAGCGCCAGTCGATAGTTTATCTCACTGAGCTTGTCAACAACAGCGTGCGGCTCTTGATAGCTGGTGAGAAGTTTCTGACACAGGACACGTATGTTCTCGTTCAGAAGCGCAATGGCTAATTTCGTTGATTTGGGACACCAGCTGGTCGTAATTATCACGTCGTAAACCTCGCAAGCTTTGGAGTCACAAAGTATTGCCCATTTACTGGACGGTTCTTTGTCAATGTATCGTGTTGGAATGGCGGATTCACCGATGTGCGCTAAGTCCAAGTGTGAAGAGACCATCAATGATATTCTGTGTCACTGTTCTGGTTTCTGTAATCAACGTCAGACTCTCCAGTGTGCCTTGAAAAGACGGACGATAGGCCATTTACAGAAGCAAAGGTCTTGTGAGCCTGGCCTCACAATTGATCAGCCCAGAAAGCCTTTAGAGCGCTTCTTCAGTGCCTGAAGGCAACAGACTTGAGTGCCCGACTGTAGGCATGCTGCACCTAGCTTAGTGCATGTGAAAGTGCGATATAGACTCATGTCTTCTCTTTCTGTCACTCCCCCATAACCCTCCCCACGTGTAGCGTAGCAAAGTCGACTGTCTGGTTAACCTCCCTGCCTTTGCTTCTCTCTCTCTCTTTCTCAGTTTCCCAGAAATGCACTTTTTTGCTGCTAAGCAAATATGACTTTAATACTGATCAACTTCAATTTCGCAATTGCAACCCGCGCCCTACTGTAAGTTACTACTGTAAGAACCTAATTAAAGATCATTTTGTTTATATGCCTTCACATTGCGAATTTTCAGGGAGATAATTTCCGCCTCTTCGAAACATCCACCAGGAAAATGCGGAACGATGCAATGTGTAACATGTGATTCTTTTCACACACACACACACACACACACACACACACACACACACACACACACACACACACACACACACACACACACACACACACACACACACACACACACACACACACACACACACGCACGCGCGCACGCAGGGTGTTTCAGCTAACTTTAGCCAGAGTTTTAAAATATGCCGATGCACTCTAAGACGACGCGATCAAGTGCACGTTGCTCACTTTTGTATGCAGTGTGCCACGCTATTTTTTGTATTTTGCTTAATTAGATAATTGGTCAAGATTAAGTTAACCAAGTTTTGAAGCAACGAATCTAGGAAAAGAAGTGCAATTAGAAAGTTGCAGGGCGTTTTGCAAAACGTCCGAATAAACAGCTTCTGTATTTCTATCTATTAAGTATTAGTGTTTTTTTAGACCCGCCATGGTTGTTCAGTGGCTGTGGTGTTGGGCTGCTGAGCACGAGGTCGCGGCATCGAATCCCGGCCACGGCGGCCGCATTTCGATGGGGGCGAAATGCGAAAAACACCCGTGTACTTAGATTTAGGTGCACGTTAAAGAACCCCAGGTGGTCGAAATTTCCGGAGTCCTCCACTACGGCGTGCCTCATAATCAGAAAGTGGTTTTGGCACGTAAAACCCCACAAGTTAATTTTAGTGTTTTTTTTTTAGCTTACTGCAGATGTCCACGAAATACCAAAAAAATACCACGTCACACGTCCGCTTGCGCGCTGTGATTTCACCGCTACCAAACATTTCCCGTAGAGACGAACGTAGCATCTAGCCGGGTGTGCTGCCGCTGCGTCTGCTTATCGCTATAACGAAATGTCGCGAGGGAAGCACATCGCTGGCGTAAATGGCACAGCCAACGCCTACGTCGCTGCCCTGTCGCCTTTTAAGCGGCAGCGCGCCTGTGACTGCTTCTGCGCGGAACGTTTGGGAGCAGTGCAATTAAAAATTAAATTATGGAGTTTTACGTGCCAAACCACTTTCTGATTATGAGGCACGCCGTAGTGGAGGACTCCGGAAATTTCGACCACCTGGGGTTCTTTAACGTGCACCTAAATCTAAGTACACGGGTGTTTTTCGCATTTCGCCCCCATCGAAATGCGGCCGCCGTGGCCGGGATTCGATCCCGCGACCTCGCGCTCAGCAGCCTAACATCATAGCCACTGAGCAACCGCGGCGGGTAGGAGCAGTGCAATCACGACGCGGAAGCGGACATGTCACGTGGTGCTTTTTTTTTTTTTTTTTGCGGGCATCATCAGTAAGCTGAAAAACACTAATACTTAATAAATAGAAAGGAAGAACTATTTATTCGGACGTTTTGCAAACCGCTGTGCAACTTTCTAATTGGATTTTTTTTCCTATCTTCGTTTCTTCAGAAGTTTGTTAATTAAATTTGAA
Source organism: Dermacentor andersoni (assembly GCF_023375885.2). Taxonomy (NCBI): domain Eukaryota; kingdom Metazoa; phylum Arthropoda; class Arachnida; order Ixodida; family Ixodidae; genus Dermacentor; species Dermacentor andersoni. The sequence goes on along the minus strand of NC_092814.1, from coordinate 59,339,038 downwards.
ATTAATTATATTAAATTATGGGGTTTTACGTGCCAAAACCACTTTCTGATTATGAGGCACGCCGTAGTGGAGGACTCCGGAAATTTCGACCACCTGGGGTTCTTTAACGTGCACCTAAATCTAAGTACACGGGTGTTTTTCGCATTTCGCCCCCATCGAAATGCGGCCGCCATGGCCGGGATTCGATCCCGCAACCTCGTGGTCAGCAGCCTAAAACCATAGCCACTGAGCAACCACGGCGGGTTAATTAAATTTGACCAATTATCTAATTAAGCAAAATACAATAGATAACGTGACAGACTACATACAAAAGTGAGCAACATGCAATTGATCGCGTCGCCTTAGAGTACATCGGCATATTTTTAAACTCTGGCTAAAGTTAGCTGAAACACCCTGTATATGCCAAGTGTTTCTCTTTTTTTAGCGAGACACCTGGTATATACAGGATATTTCAGCTAGCTTTCTTTAAACCTCCCTGCCTTTCTATGCATCACTGCCTCCTCTCTCTCTCTCTCTCTCTCTCTCTCTCATTTTTTTTCTGCGGTAATAATTTTTCTTTAATTCCCTGTGGCATATAGCACAATTATACTCCTGGAGCAACATTACTCGAAGAGGCGCACATTACTTGCACTGGAAATCAAAATTCATCACAAACTGATTTTAAAAAAATTTCTAATCAACTTTTTAACTAATTACTTTAGCGCACATATTGCAATACACGAACTGAGGCCCGTGATTTGACAAGGCATATCAACTCGGAATGAATGTTGAGACTAACACCAGTTCTGAGATAAGGGCTGTCAAACTTGCGGTAAAAAGGCAGTGTTCCACTTACTTTTCTAGCAGAACGTCTTTTTATTCAGTGAAGCTCAAAATTACTAGAACACTCATGCCTTTCATCGCAATCTTTGGGCAGGCATATATAGAAGCTGGAGTCATCGTCTGAATTTGTATTAAGTTGATGCGACTTTCAAAGTCATTGGCCAGAATTCGTAAATTGCAATATGGCGGTAAAGCAATTCGTTTAAAAGTTAATTAGTGAAACTTTGCTAATTAGTCACATATTCATTTTATTTCTTCGTGCAAATTAACGTCAACCTCTGAGGGTAATCTTGGTTAAGTAGTAGAAATGGGTGCAGCATGCCACTGGTGGTTTTAAATCGTTCTGTTAACGATAAAAGGAAACACCATGTATATGTCATCATGCAGAAATCGGTCATGATTCATATTACGCAATAACATCAGCTTCGCGTGGATTTGCGGAAACGCTGATGCTCTTAAATCATCGGCTTTACCGCGTGCTCTCCGATATGGAATGAACTTCCAGGGTATACGTCGTCTGTGAGCATAATGCCACTAAATCCCGTCATTGCCTTAACAATTATTTCTCAACTAAAATTTAATATATGTTCGTTCTATAATGCATCAAACAATAAAATTTCTATTGGCAGTAAGCGCTTGTCCTCATCTTTCCTGTGTCCCTCTGTCCTGCTTCGCGCTGCTCCACTTAAAATTTCTGCAACCGTTTAGAGTGAGCATGACTCCGCTGAAGATTCACAACAAGAAGCAAGGCGTGGGCCAGCAGCGAACAAAACCAGTGGAAGGCCAAAGTATACATTCTTAAGAAATTACGCCTCTCTTTCCGATTCTACTTCGTCGGTCTTTGAGTAAAACAAGGAAAAGAAGGCAACAAGCAGGGGTATGACAAAAAAAAAGAAAAAAGAAAAAAAAACACGGGGATGCAGTGACACTTGGAGATTTGAAGGTCAGGGATTACCGGAAAGGGGGTATACATTCCGGGCGCTTGGAAATCGGACCTTTCGTGATGCATTCATACTTTCTTTTGTCCCACTTGATCTCTTTCCGACCAACAATGCCGTAAATGCATGTTTGTGCTTCTTGAGCGCCACGCCGTCATGTTTTCTGTAACGGCTAGTGTGATTCTTGAGCACGTGTTCTCCCCGCATTCCGTGCATGGGTTCTCGGGGTAGTAAACCGCGTGTTGGCTGATTGCACTCCACTAATGTACACCACGAGTGGGCGCTAGTGGAAGGTATTGCTTGTATACTACTTGCTGTTGGAACTAATAGACAATATTCGGTTCGACCTTATAGTAGCACAAGATGACGATTTATTTCTATTGGCGTCCGCTTTGAAGCTCTGACGCGGCAAATAGTCACCCAGCCTGCGTTATCTAATCAGGTTTTTACTAGATCTATTGCAGTCAAGAATTTTGCCGATCGCTCCGTGATCTTCTTTCTCGTAATTAAAACTTCTGTCTCTATATTATACGGTTACCTATGCCTGTAACGACCCCGTTCCATATGGATCTATTCCCTGCTTTCTCACGTGTGACGTCACGTGTAGGATTCTGCTGCCGCGCTGCACGCTAGCTCCACGAAGCTTGTTTCACAAAGCCGATAAGGCTGTGTGGAAAACCGTGCCAGTAGGTGAATTTGTCGACACAGCAAGCCGGAGCAAGCTCCGGAAGCTTGCTGCACAATTTTCCTGGTGAACTTGGTTGCGGTAAAATACTTACTTATACACCGCATCATCACGTTCTAACGCTCTGTTCTAATGAATTAACACTACGCTCTACACTTCCTAGTTTATGCTCTTCTTTCGCGGCACCAGCCGACTAGTGAACGGAATGAAGCTAGGCGCATGCGTGCTACGAATTAATCCGTCGGTACAGCCTCGATCGGGTCTGTCGCTATTAAATTTTGTGCGGTTTTGTGTTCTATCTCGTAGGGAATCGGGTAACCATATATACTGCTATCGTTACGTGCGAAAGAGAAGTAAACTTGATTGCTTCCGCTGTGTCACTAGCTATGATCCACGCTACATAAAGACGCAACTCAGTCCCGCTGCGTCAGCCTGATAAGTATCCGTGTCAGAAATGAGGAATACAAGCTATTAAATTGGCTCAGGACGCATACTTTTCTTTTTCTTTGCTACTGCCATGCGTAGCAGGCACTACTATTCAAGCATCGCATTTGTCCACCGTCGCTCATCGCGTTTTTCCCGTGCATTGTGTGCACGTTAGAGAATCCCACGTGATCTAAATTTGCATTTTAATAATATTTCCAATTTGTTGGTACCACCTTCGCCTCCATGATGTCTCGGCGATAGCGGATAGATAAATAAACAGGATATTTGTATCCTTTAACTGACAATATGGTGTTTTGCGCCAGGTCTAAAGGTTAGCAAAGGCCAATAGAATGATAGCTCGGGGCTTGGGCGATAGATATCAACTTAACTAAAATCCCACGTCATTTCTCAGTTCATAAAAGCGGTACTGAAAAGTAGATGGGGAGCAAAAGGTAAGAAAAGAAGTGTCGTCCAAGTAGTTACTCCACCCTTGGAACAGCTTAAGCGATAGCGCGTTACTCAGTCATGAAAACCACTTACACAACCACCTAGCGGAACATTTTCCCATGCTCCAACTTCACCCTCCGTGTCGATCACCCGCCCAACTACTGCTACTCAGTTCGACGCGCGAATTTCAGTGTGAAGCGGCGCAACGACACGCTCACGCGAAAAAGCAGGCATCTCTGAAATTACGCACCTATTCCTAGTTATCCCAAGCCTATTCCCTCCGTCTCAACTTTAGATTCCGCGAGGTAGTAGAGCCAGTCCGTGCAGAGAAGGCGGCCGCCGGCTAACGGTGCCGCGGAATGCACTCTCCATCCGCCTCTGAGAATCCAAGCAATTTGGCACCGCTTTCCGTATTTTCGAAATCGTATAGGGGATAAAAAAGAAAGGAAACGCGCGATCGCGAAACACGATCGTCGGAAGTGCGTATATGTTCTGGCGAGTTTTTCCCTCGAGGCCGAAAATGAGCGTTTCTGCGGCAGCTTTCGTTTAGCCGACCATTTCGTTTAGGCACGAAGCATTTCGTAGCGGCGCGGTTTCGCATCTCAGTGCTTCGAGAAGCCTGCCAGTGAGCTTGCCAGTTAAGTCGGACAGTGTTGGCTCGGCCCGCCGGCAATGCGGAAGCCACTGCGTTCCTCCGCCGGTCCGTGGACCGCGGGCGGCAGGTGCTTCGGGCAACGGCCCTTTGGCGGCACCTGGAGTGCCAAACAGCTGGAGCCGACCACGCGTGGTCCACTCAATGGCCACCCCTCGCCCCCTTCATTCAGGCGCGGAGAGGAGGTGACGTCCGCCGCAAGGAGGTTAAGACGCAAGGAGAAAGTGGGAGGGCCTCGTAAGTCAGGTAATCACTGACGTCACGGGACCTTGGAAGCACATGCAGTTTCCCGCCGGCGCGAAGGGGCGAAGACGCTTACCTACAGACGCGTCGCGGGCAACTTGCGGTGCGGACGTGCTCCGAGTGTTGCCGTCCGGCCGATGCGCGCACACCTTGGCCGCTCTTCGCGCTGCTGCTGGATACACTGCTCTCACATGTTGGACTCGCGTGCTTGTGGGCCGCCTGCAAGCCAAGACGCTGGCCGCGCGCTAGACCGGATTAGTCTGTGCGCCGTAGTCGCTCGGACCGGGTCGCCGCTGCTGTACGGATGACTCTGGGAATGGTGAGTGGTGGATTGGAAGCATGCTCGTGCGACGTCAAGGGGCTGCTGGTCAGCACGTGCCCTGAGCGTCGCAGGAGCACGCGCTCTTTCGAGCCTTGCTTTGTGTACCGAACGCTTCGCGCCGCTGTTCTATTTTCGCAAGTATTTTTTTTCTTTCTCTTCTTCGTCATTGTTTTTCGCCAATTCTGCACGCGGGCTCTTGATGCGCTGTTCATATTTTTTTTTTCCTTCCGATTTCCACAGAAAGCTGTTCCGCATACTCTGGTCCCTGCTCCTTTAGTGAAAGTGCTCGGCTCGTTTTAGCGTAGGTGATGTTGCTTGTGTCATTCTCGGCTCCTCTGTGTCGACCACACGAGCTTTAGTTAGCGCATTTCAGTGTGTCTCATTGTTCAGTACGTCTATCTACAGAGATGCGAACACAAAGGCATGTGAAACAAATCTACGCGTCGTCCTGTTGTTTTAACATTAATCGCAAGCCTGCACTTTACTGCAGCGTTATCGGCAAAGGTTCACCTTCCGCCATAGGGTTGCGTGTGCACGTCCATTCACCTGTGAAGACGACGTCCGTCTCGGAATGCAATTCTCGCCTCCAACTTGCTTTTACTTGACCGTTCGTCGCTTAACGATGCCATCAAGATGCGGAGAGCGCTTCTGCAACCTGCCCCGCATGATTAAGTTCCCGTGTAGAGGGCAGGCGCGGCATGTCTCCTTTGTGTTAATTCTCATGGCGTGTTTCTTTTCTGGTCTATTTTTTTTTTCTTCTCTTCATTCAACGTTTTTCCTTCACTCGAGTTCATGAGCCCATTGGTCGGTACTTTCCTTCGGTGTTTACTTGTGCTAGCTGGAGGGTTGCGCATTCTCATATTTCGCCAGCGCCTGCCGCACCGCCATCAAGTGTGTAGCTCGGTTTAGAGGAAAAGAGTGCCCTTTAAGCTAATTCGCGCGGATCTCTGGTGGTGGGCTTAGCTCCTCCGTGACTTGATCATGTGGGGAGCTAGGCAACTATTGGCTGTTTTTCGTTAATTATGGGGTTTAATGTAGCACCCGTGGTGTCCGGTCTTGTATTCTTTGTGTCCGTTTCATTTACGCAGCCATGTCTTAACTAAGTATCAAGCAACTAGCTGAAATTTGAGTACCAAAGTAACGAACGCCGTATTGCGGGGCTCTGTATTGATTCCGACCAACTGGGTCTCGTTAAAGTGCACCCAAAAAGGCACTGCGCGCGAGCGCTTTTTACATTCCGTTATCGCAATGCAGCTGCCTTGGTCGGGAATCGAACCTGCGGCCACGTGCTGAGCAACAGCAAAACGCCATAGCGACTGGATCGAATTGTTGTCAATCGATTCTGTTTAGCCAGAATGTGGCGTAGATGCTGGTCGCACGTTCGACTTCCGACAGTAGCTGCATTCCGATGGACGCAGATTGCTAGAATGCCAATGTATGTAGGGAGTTTTCGGTGATCGTTCAAGCACTCCTGCTAGTCAAAGTTAATCTGAAGCACTGCGCTACGGAGTCTTCCATATCCCGGATGCCCGTTTCATACATAACACACGTTATTCAGTCCTTACGTTGACTTTGGGTGCATCTTTAAAAGTATAAAAGTGAGGTATTTGCTGCGGGTATATGCGTTCGCCTGCCTTGAGAACTCGGTGCTAAGCTCATCACACCATTTGAGAACAGCGGAAAAAAAGAAGACTGCATTCTACGCATGTTTAGGGAGTGCAATGCTAGTAGCTGTATAGCTTGTAGTGACATACGTTGTAGTACAAATCCTGGCCTGTACAATCACGCCAACGTAACGACGCAAGTAGTTGCGGACGCGCAAATGCGAACGAGTGTCACTAAAAAATTGACAATGCTGATAGTGACACTTGTCTGCGTTCTCTCAAGGTTCAAGTATAGTTACTTTCAGATAATCCCGTTTCATCACGCCACTGCCCCATCAAAAAAAAAAAAAAAAAATCTTTCGTGCGTAAACAGAAAAGGAGCTGCTAATGTTTCTCTGCAATCGCAAGCGACGTTCGCAGCGAGAACAGCTCGTGATGCGCGTCGTAGTTCTTTTGCGCTGGACGCAGCGATTCAGGGCCACTTCGGCTTGGCAGCGCTTTCCCCGTGGTGCGTGCAGTGCTGCGCCGTGAGCGGCGAAGCCAACTGCGTCGCTCGCCGTCCACGCAGCGGAAAGGCGTTGCACTGGGCCGCGGTTGCGCAATCGACGGAGCCTCTGAGGCGCTTGCTGCAGCTGCTCGGTGGAGATAGCTCTTGGCACCAAGAGCGGAATATTTATGTTGTGACCACGCTTCTCGGGGATTGGGCAACGTATTTTGTCGCATTTCCAGCGTTATGAAAGTTTGCGGGAACGTGACACGGGCCCGTTGCCCCGTAAATTCGAAAATAGACTGCCGGCACGCATCTCGCGTCGCTGAGCGCGGCACGCATGCGCGAAAGAAAACGATCTGTCGCGGCAACGGACACTGGCGTGCGTCAGCGCCGAGGTCTTCGCGAGGCTCGTGGTCCAAGGACTGCAATGATGGAGCGCGTTCGAAACGTTTACGGGTGCGCGAAGAAAATGCGCATCGTGTACGCATTTCTCGATGACATGCGAGACCCGTAATTCGAGCATATTCGAACCGCAGGGACGCGATCGCTGTGCGAATAAATCGCGAGTGCTCTTTCTCTCGTCACGTACAATATCATGTTCACAGAACGATGGTCGAGCAAAGGGTCAGGGCTCGTTTGGGTTTATTCGCGAGAGAAGTATACAAGAGCTGCGATTGTTATCATTACAAGTGTCGCAATCCTGATTCATGGGCCGTGCTTTCAGCGGTCAGCCGTACACGCGCTAATCGGTTACTGGAACGTATAGTGGGAAATTATTTTCGTCTGTGGGACTTGCGGGTCGACCTTCGCTGTCCCGGCGTGGCTGGGAAACAATGGCTCTTTAACATTTAGACGGGAGGGGGCACTTCTGAGCCACGGACGCCGTACTGACAGCTTGTAGGCGATGTCATCAGCGTCATTGCTGCGTTACGCACAAACCTCCGTTACCTGCACTCTTTTCAGACGGCGGCAGCGTACAATCCCATTGCTCAGCATGCGGTGACGTCATAGCGGGTCGTCTATGACCCTTTCTACACCGACAGTGGTTGAGGGAAATGCAGTCAACTTGCGTTGCGTCTGCCACAGGTATCATCATGTTTCTTTGTTAGAAGTTCCCCCCAAAAAAGGTTCTTTGTCCCCACTACGCGAAATGTGATCCTTCGTCGTCATGTTTTTGTCTTTACGTCATCGTCTTTGTGCTCGACATCGTGCCCTACTTGTTAGGCCAGTTACGGCTCACGCTATGGGTCGCGCACAAAGAACACGAATAAGCGAGGAAGGAACGGACTACACGTTGTTGCTCAGTTTCCCATTCCTCTGTGTGTTTTGGCGCAACCCACAGTATAAATCGGTGCGAACTCGCCCAGCCTTTATTTTTTCAGCTACTGCTCATTTGGGTGTAAGCTTGGCCTCGCGGCCACCCCCGTTTTCCTAAAAAGTTAAATCTGAAATGCAGGAGTGATCCGAATGAAATATTCTGCCTTTAAAGTTGAAAGCAATAATCTTCTGCCGCTATTGCAGGAATACGTAATTCTCATATATATTAATGGGAAGGCTAAATCTCAAAATTTACCGCTGTCACCATGCAGCAAAAACTCATAACAAATCTGTCAACTGCATCTGTTAAAGCGTGTAAAGTGGACAGATATTTTATTGCGATAGCAATTATATGGACACTCCAGGCGCATTTCTACCGTCGGCGTCGCCGTGTGGTCCTGTATAAAGGCCAAGCGCGATAAAATCGTCGCCGTATGCTGTATGTGCGAGTGGAAGCGTGCGATCGCGGCTCAATCTGGCGCGCGCGAAGAAAGAAAGCTGAGAGCAAACGCGCCGTCTTCGGTCGCGCGAAGGAACTACGCATTTCGCGAGCTGGCGCAAGGGGAACTGGCGATCGCGGTTCAATCTCGCGCGCCATATGTGGAGGAAAGAGGGCAGGCAGCGCGGGAGGGAGGGAGTGAGTGAGTGTGGCGGGTTCGACTCCGCCAACAAGTGCGTACTTTGCACGGCCGCGCGCGCCGTATCTTGAAAGGGATCTGCAGATGACTCAAACCTTTGTACGCTCTGTGTTCTCGCAGCTCTTGTGTTGAAGCGATAGACCGCGCATAGGTCGCTTCGCTCGCTGCTGCTGCCGCGCTTGCTCACACCAGCGTTTTGACAGCGCGTCCGCGCTCATCATGAGTTCATGTTTGCTTGCGCGCGTTGACACCATGCTTGTTGATTCAGTTAGCGAATGTTTCCAAGTTTATACGGCCACTAAAACTACTCTCTTACTTCGTATAGCTGTCTACTAATTTGCTATCGCAATCGATGCTCCGCCTTTCGGGTGAAACTGACTTTTTATTCAGAGCTAGCAGGGCCCGTGCGCCATTCAACCTTGCACATCATCGGAGCTTGCATGAAGTTGTTGCCTTGTTGAGGGGACGTTGCGGAAGCCGATTTGTGAAATATCAGTGTAGAGCACGACAGAAAGCTTAGTGTATTTGCAATGATTCACTATTTGAAAGGCTTCAGTTGATAGTCGCCTTTGTGTTGCCCTCTTGCTTCTTCTTTCCTTTTTTTTTCTTTTTTACGCTTGAGCGTTGTGTATAATTTATAAATTGTCCGCTTTACGTACCTAATAGATTTTTGTTGTTTTGTTTGTCTCTGGTGCGTAAAATTTATAATTTGAACTATCAAACACAACGAAACTACTCAAATTAGGTGCAAGAGAATCCGTTTTATTGATTTATTCGTTCCTAGGTCATGCTTTCACTTAAATATTTCGTTCTGGTAGCCTTCAGTATTTTTTTTTTTTTTTTTTGCTTTTCACTTGGTGTACCTCGAGTTTACTGTAGAAAATAGCAAACAATGAGCAGCATTTTGCTTCTACATGTGACTTGAGTGTTCGGTCACGATTATCACGACGGCACATGTGTGTTCGGATTGAATACGATTTTATTACGATTTTTAGAATACGTTCAATAATGTTCGACACATTTTGCCCAGTGTATGCAAAAAGAAAAATACCATAATAGACGAAAACTTTCCGTTCGTGCGTAGGTAGCGTGAAAAGCACCGCACAATGGCGCCAGGTTACTCACCCTGATGACTTTCTTCTTGTCGCAACGATGGTACGCGGACCCATTGCTGTCGGGGTTCTTGACTGCGACATTTAGTCCTCGCAGCAGTCAGCGAAAACCACCCGACACACCTTCAGGAAGGGAGCTCTAGAAACGATATTGTGACGTTCTGAAAACCTGTCACACACACATACACACAAAAACGAATTTTCTTGACCTTAGCGTATCTTAAATTTTTTTTCCCACTACCTACACTCTACTACGTCTGTGCCACATACGCACACTCTTCGTTAGAATGCTTTGCTCGCGTCTCCAAACCAGATGAACACAACGATTTGCAACGTCGTTAGCTGTTCCCCACAACCTTCCGACGTGAGCTGCGGGACGTTGTTGTACCGTGGCAGTGTCCTGGCTCTGAACTGCGTTCCACAAAGGCGCTTGTAGCATTCTTGCGGTATACAGGCCTTCAGTGAGCAACTTTTGTGCTAGTGCATTTCATGCGCAAGTATGTGGTCATTCCTCGTCATCTCGCATCGAATCGCTTTCCAAGCCTCTCTAGTGTCTTCAGGTATCAACATATACAATTCCCTTACCTATTCGATGAGCCGCGCGCTCTGATTTGTTAGTGCGTGTGTGTCTGTTTAGTTTCACACACCATTATTCTATTCATGTAGCGCACGCGTTACGCCAGGCGCTGCCCGGGCTCTTGATGTCACTAATGGACATTTGTTTGTAAAGATACCGCACAGGAATCGAAATTGACTATATGGCTACTAATCGCATCTGTGGCAAAAATGAAAATAACTCTACCATGGCTGCTAGCTGGAGACTAGGTGAAAGGCTCCAAGTTCTTTCCTTTGCTTTGATGGCTGCTTGATAGTCGGTCGTTAAAAAGCCCGTTTCGCGAAATGGCCTTGACAAAGGTACAAAAAATGTCTGTTATCAACTGAACCTAAAGCAGCACAGGCATGTGCGCACTTGCACGCGACGCAATCGTTCTTAAACGCTTCGTTTTACTTTCTTTCTCTCTCTCTGTAATCCTCCCACCCCGCCTCTCTCACAGTGCGCAGCAAAACTTTTGATTTAACTTAAGGCACAAGTGTCATTTTATCTCGCGGTATTCGCAGATCGGTGTGCCGTTTTCGTATCTGCCATCTCCTGTATGCATCTAGAACTTCAAAAGGATGTGTGTTACGTTTGCTCATTGTTGAACTCCCACACTGCACACTTGTGCAGAGCGCGTGAACGATAACGACACTGCTGAATGCAGTAGGGACGCTTGCAGGGGGGCACAGTGGGTGTTGCGATTTACGAGCGATCTGTACCTGAAAAGCGTCGACACAGAATGGAGGAAGAGGTAAAGAAAATTCGCAACCAAATACACAGTAATTGAAAGTGTAAATAGATATCGACAACCGGGAGCCACCAGAAAGAAAGTGAGAGAAACAGAGGCAGCGAATCGGATGCAAAGAATGGAAACGAAAAAGACCAAGGAGATTACAAGATTGGGAAGAAAGTAGAAGGGAAAGTTTGTGCGGTAACACAAAGAGCAGTGCCTTGCAATTTGAGGCTCCAGCTCTGGTTGCCTAAGGACAAAAAACACACTGAAGCAAATCTTTGCAACAAGATGAGGCATGTGTATGCTGCAGTAAAGATCAGGAGACCACTCAGCACATCCTAATGGAAAGCGAAGGGAAAAACACACTGAAGCAAATCTTTGCAACAAGATGAGGCATGTGTATGCTGCAGTAAAGATCAGGAGACCACTCAGCTACGACTCTGGGCTTGGGTGGGCGGTAATCAGTGACGTCTAATTAATTCTAATTATTCGAAACACTTCAGTAACTTAACTTGTAACTAAACTTATGTTCTAATATCATATCTATAATGAAACCCATGAATTTCGTACTGTACTATATTTTTTTTTATTTATTTCGAATTCCGTTCCCGGTCGTCTCGGGAGGTGAGCCGGAAGTGCCGCGCAACAAGCAAGAGTGTCACTCGTGCCCCTAAAGAACGCTGTGTCATGCACACCGTGGCAAGGTTCGCTCTGGATGCGCGCGTATATAACGGCGCCCCTGCGAGGACAGAGCGCGCACCTGCGCCTCGGTTCCGCGGACTGGCGGTTGGGGTGAGGGGCAGATCTGGGCTGTCCGGGGAAAGGAGGGGGCAGCCCCCGGCGGCAGCCTAACGGTTGCGTGATCATCAACGCTCCAGCGCGCTGTCCAGCGGTGCGCGCCCCCCTCTCCTCGGGACGCCATTATGCGGAGACGGCGGCGGCGAAAGTGCATCTCCGAGGAGCGGCGCGCCAGATTGTCCGAGCACGACGGCCGCCGCTTCGAGACCAGGGCGCGGCTCCCAAGGACGCACGCCATCCGTGGCGCGCAGGAAGAAGAGGTGCCCCTTGGAAGGCCGCCGTCGGGTGCCGCGTCGACACGTCTTTCTGATCGCGCTCGGGTTGAGAGCGCGTGCGGCCTCGTTGCAAGTATATTCGCGCACTCTGAAGCAGTTGGAACGTGTGTGTACTTCTAAGACCGTGTGAGGTCTTGACACGAGTAGGCTAAACTGCATTTACCGTAGCTGCGCTGACATCAGTAGCCACTAACTTTCCGCTCGGTAGTTCGTTCGGGACACTTGTCACCCCAGAGGAACGGTGGCCTAGCTTGCCAGAAGTAATAGGAACGAGCGTTTTTAGCTTGACGCTAACGCTTACCTAAATTCCCCTGCGTACTAGTCAACGGCGGCTTACGCGCGCACTATAGCTTAACGCTTGCTGTGCACGCACCTGGCATGAATAAGCTAGCGCTTTCAAGGCAGGACGGTTGGCTGGGACGGTGACGGTAATGCATTTTATCACAGATGGCGCGCGTATCCCTGCCGGTATCTTATAGCTCGATTCATAAAGGCCACGCAAATACGGGCGAAAAACTGGTATGCGACAAATTCCCTACTCTGGATGGTCCTTTTATCGTTCCCGCATCCTTCAGCGCGCTTGGCTGCTGGAGAGGCCAACGCGCGGCAGATGACTCTCATATCGATAGACACGGTTACGGTGCACTTTGCAGGTTCGAGCCCCGGAAACAAGTCTGTCACAGTTGTTTGCTAAGCACTGATGTCGAAGATCTCTTTAAACTGGCAATGCGTGGAGCCGTCTGGGGCAACCCATGCGGTCATTTCTGGAGAAAAAAAAAACAAGACTGAAGGACTAGGAAAAGTTGTTTGCGTGGTAGCACTGCCTACGACTGGTTGGTTAGACTACATGTCGAGTAGGAACGATGGTTACCAAATGCGTGCCTACACGCGCGCATTTTATTTTTATATTGAATTCGTGTTCTGTAACAATCTGTTATTTTCCATTATTGCTCTGTATCTCCTGTTGCGTCCCGTGGACAATCCCTGCGATGACTACGTCGTGTGAGTGAATGAAGAAACTAATGGAAAATAAAACGGCTTGTTAAAAAAAGGGGGGTGGGGGGTGAGGCTTGGTTCGGCTGCAAGCCAACGCTGAAGCGTGTGCATGCATCTCAAACATCCTCTCGACTGACGTGCGCGATCAGCGCGCGCAATAACGCGGCATATGGGTCAGGCTTCGGGAGATTCAGTCGGCTGTAACACAGAGGCAGTCAGCGAGGCGGACAGTTATAGCTTGGTCGCCCTCTGGGCTGAGCGCGTGGCCTGCTCACAATCGTGCGCTCGCTGTTGCCTCATGCGCGTTGCCACCATGTCCGGAAGCTTTGGCAAGCACCGAACCTCGCCCTTTCCTCAGACGACCGATTACGTCTGCCAGAGCTCGCCTCTCTTCAGCCAGCCGGTGTTTCTAGAAACGAAACATTTCACCGCAGAAGCGGTAATGACGTAGGGTGGGACGCCGTCGGAGACTTACGAGGCCACCACGATTGCGCACAGCCATTTCGAAAAGACGTCCTGCCTGTTGCGTTGGTACGCGCCGGTGCCAGGAAGAGCCCCCCTTCAGGAGCGTCGAAGCTACCGAGGCAGAAGAAATGCACGCTTGACTGTGACGTAACCGCGCTAGTCCTAAACCAGTCGCCACACGATGGGCGTCCTGCATAACCGTCTCTCTCTTGCTTCTTTTTTTTTTTTTTTGCATACGTGGCAACGCAGGCGAATAATTTCTATAACTGAGAACGGCGCACTTGCAGATGATGTACATCTTCTAAAGACGGCGAAGAGAAATGCTTAGGTAAAACTAAGCTGGAATCGTTGAACGATTCTGGCCCACTTTTTCTTCTCGCACATACGTCTGACCAGACAGAGCAGCGCAACGCCTACGTTCTCACCATGAGCGGCCGGTCGTGAACTGCGGATGATAAAAAGACACACAGGATGGAGCAAGAGGATTCTTACATTATACCGGCTCTTAATTGGCACGTCAGACATCTTTAGTTAAATAGGTCAGTCTAAGCATGAGCAGCGGCTTGGAAAGCCAGGAACCATCCATAAACCAAAAGTTGCGCGGCGACACTACAATAGCTTCGTTTGCATGAACTTGACCTAAACGGGTAGATTCAGAAGTCGAGCTGACCCAAGCCGACACGACCCCGTTTATTTACTATTCATTTATTTATTTAACAATAATGCTAATCTCACACGTGATTATAGCAGGGAGGACACATACATGAGCACAGTGTAAAAGAGACAAAAGACAGGTATGAGAAACACAATGCAATACAGTGTTACAATAATTATGCCTCAAGTCAACGGTGACAAATATAAAGAACGTAAGTATATCGAACACAGTATACAGAAAGGTAGCACAATTTTTGAGACGCAAGCGCGATATCAGAATACAGAGAACATGATACAGTTAGAAAATGTAGATGTAAAATTAGTTATGCACGTATTATTTCCTCGAGCAACATTAGAAAATTTTCTAAATTCGGAGTGCTCGTGACTGGATGGTCCTGTTGGTTCCACTGCCTGTTTGCACGATTAAAATAGGATTATTTCAAACAGTTTGAGTTGTGCCTGTGTTCAGCAAGGGTATGAGGGTGTTTATGACGTGTAGGTCTTGTACGCGACAGAGATAACTTTAGATGTGTCCATGTTTATCGCCATGGAATAATAGATAGAGAAACTTCAGTCGGGCTGGCTTAGCTCGATTTTGTAAGGTTAGCATACAGCTTGCTTTAGTGGACTTGTTGGTGAGTCACTTAGCTTGTATTTATTAAAGATAAACCTTAATGCCTTTCTCTGCACCCACTCCAATTTGTCAATAAGTGCGTTAGTGAAATGAAACGAACCGATGCTAGCGTACTCGAGGTTTGGTTGAACAATCATGCGATAAGCCAACAGCATTGTGGCAGGTGGTGCCTGGCGAACGCGTCTTCTCAGGAACAAAAAGTCGCTTTGGTGCAGTCGATGTAATGTTTCAAACTTGCGCATTCCGTCGGAGATCATGGGAAGTGTTTTATGCTCTAAAACCCTAGCTGGAGGCGTGTCATTAATAGTGTAGGTGAAGCCAGATATTTGTTTCCTTCTAGTTATTGTTGCCGATTGCCTTGCATTTATAGTCATCTGCAACTCCTCGCGCCAAAAAAAAAAAAAAAAATTCCAGGGCATTATTTAGGATTTCATGGTCATCATTAGAGTGCATCTTGCCGAGCGGGTGGCCGAGTCGGCCCTTCCATTCCAGGCGAATCGACTGAACTGAAGCTTGACGCTTGCTCGGCTCGGCCCGCTGGCGTTTACGCGAAATCCGGCGACTGGAATTCGTTCTGACAAGCCGACTCGACCAAACCTCATCGGGTTCGCGCAAATGTAACGATTGTTTGAACAATCTACGTGTTGATGGATTCTGACGGCACGTTCATAAGTCAGTGACAGGTCAGTGAATCATTTTACGGACGTGCGGTTTCTACTTGGCCAACAGCGGCCCAGGTTTCGCGACACGTCGACACCTAAGCAAAGTGGAGCTGTGAGTATCCGGGACGAGCGAAGTCCGTGGTAACCAAATGAGGTCATCGCTGGTGCATGCAGTACTCTCTCCTTATGAACGTGCTCCGTTCTTCACCTGTCGCTGATTTCAACAAGGATTACAGTGCATTCTAAAGGAACAAAAGATGCCAACCTAGAGCAGTCTGAGTATATCTTCTCAGAAGGCCCAAAAGTATAGTAGCGGTGTAATTGATTGGGTTAGTTAGTGTTGAACTATGTGTGAAAGCGTTGCCGCTTTCGTACAAGATATAATAGGGAGTCATAGAAACTGCCCAACCAAGGGTCATTGCGTATACCCAAAGCCCCACGTCCTGCTTGCGCTCTTTTGTATAAAAATGGGCTATTAAAGACAAACTATATATATATATATATATATATATATATATATATATATATATATATATATATATATATATATATATATATATATATATATATGTTTGCATAAACATATACATGCCGAACATGCCAGAAAGTGCCCCAATAGTTTGAAAGCGGTTTTGCCAAGGTTCATTGGGGAGTAGGCAGACAGGTTACAAGTTAATCATAAGCAAGCTCAGGGAGGAAAATCCCCCACTTATTCGAAGAACGCGTAACTGTCTATGCAAGATAGCTTAAGTAGATGGCGCATGAACGTCAATATCGTCTGCATCGTTTTAGTATAAGGCCGGCACGTACGCTCCACCTCATCAACTCTATGTACTGCGGTAGAAGCTACGGCTTGCGTCAACAGATCCGGAATGGGAGCCAGCTATGTGCCGAAGAGAAAAGACTGGCCCATTGTGCTTCGCTGATCCTTCCAGTGAACCGACATCGCGCGCAGAAGAGTATTAGCCGCCGATAAAGAACGAGGTCGTCTTGTTCTGCCTCCCGAATGGTTGAAGCGACACAGTGTGTTCATGAGCTCATTGCAGTTTCGACCAGGGGGAGGATGTTGTAGGCAGATCTAACCTTGCGAGACTTACCAGAGCGAGCAGTATGATTCTGCGAGGTACAGGTGAGTCATGCGTCTTCGCAGGACTCCTAAATTAGCGCGTCGTGTAGTGTTAAGCGTTGTTCAAACGAAGGCGGTGGGAAATATGAGCGGAAGTCAAGCCCTTTGCCGTCAGTGATTTCCGAGTTCTCTGCGCGAATAGCGTAACCTCTTGCTAGAGACTCTACGCCTTGCATCGATATGAATTCTTGTTGCAGTTAAATGTAGCACACAAATCTATTTACTGGGATAACATTGCATTTCACGCCCCCCCCCCCCCTTTTTTTTTTTTTTTGATGCCGTATTTCTCGACATTGGTGCTATGCACAAGGTGTCTAAGCAACGAATATGTTACGCTTTCAGTGCTGACTTATTTCAAAGATGTAATTACAACTGCGCCCTACATACATTAAGGCTAAATTAAATGAGCGAAATGTATTAACTATACTGCAGATGATCGCTAAATTGTCATGTCAGCCACTGCTACGAGCCATGGTCAGCAATAATCAGTTTATCTCGAATCGCCCACTATTGAAAATTGGAGACAGCCGTCAGTGAGAGAGCGGCATAAAGCTATCCTTTTTCAGTAAGCGCGTGTTCGCGCACACTGTGTTGCTCTGCGTCCTCATCACGTTTGAGCCGTTCAGCGTGAAGTGCTGTTTTCTTCTTTTTTTTTGGTTACACGCCCACAGGGGATGGTAAATGCGCAGGTAGCATGCTGGTCGGAGTGCTGCCTATGAGCCTGGCAAAAGTCGACCAGCATCTTTGCATGCGTTGTGTGCGCCGTGACGAGAGAGCCAGTGCGCACAGGCTCCTGCTTTTTCGTGGGGCTCTTGTTTCTCGAGTAAAACAGGAAAAAAATATAGACTGCAATAATGGCCATTTAGCACTTGCACAATAATTAGGCATGAAGTGCTGTATGAAACGACATGAACTAATTCGGGAAAAGGCAGAAGCGTGCATCGCCCTCGCCTAAGGCAGTCTGTTGTGTCGTGAAAACAATGGAGCATTTGCAAAAAAAGGCTGAGTCTACTACCCTGCAAGGCCGTTTTTCAAACAATTATCACCCCCTCTAATACCCCTGTCAAGCGAGCAAGTGAAGTGCACTTAAGCAGAGTGTCACTCGGTTTAAGTGCACCTTCCCAAATCTAAGCGTCGCAAGTACAGGGTACTCGCAGAAGAGTGCACTCCGGTCGGAGTGCTTCCACGGAACGCACTTGCTGGCCGAGTGTGTAGCCTCGCCGCCAGCGGTTTAAATGGTGCAGAATGTAATGCATAAAATAAGTATTAAATGAACGCGGAACTTCATTTTAGTTGTTGGAACAGCTTTTAACAATATAATCAGAATAGAACACGCTCATGTTCTGCTCTAGCAGGATCAAATGTCGCCATGTTCTGGATTGGCTAGGCATTCGTATTGGCCGGCATTGACTTGCAACACTCTTATAATAAATAATGTTCTCGTTTTTTGTTGAGAAAGCATACATTGTTTCTTTTTATTTATAACACAACGTAAAACAACCACTTTTTAGTTTTTTATCTTTTGAATCTACATCTTCAAAAAACGTGCTCTCAGTTTTTGTTTGTTTGTTTTAGTGCGAGTGCGCTCTGTTTTCCTGTTCAGCACGCGTAGCCTAAAGTGTCATTCAAGGTCCCGAAGTGCACCTCCCGTAAGTGCACTTGCCCGCTTGACAGGGGTATAAGCCTTGCTCAACCAAGAACTCGCCTCCCTCTACACTGCTGCTGCTGTCTTGTACGCTGCATCGTGGGCTGGTTAAGAGCGTGCATATACATGGAAGGAGCGTGGCAGAGAGGAAAGGCGACGCATGTGCACAATTCCCTCTGGAGCTGCCTGGGCGTCATCACATTAGCCTCTTGACAGCTGTAATTATCCGTTAGCCTCCGCAAAAGCATTGCAGAAACGTACAAGTCCTGAGGATAAGTAGAGAAGAGAGAGAGGGGAGGGGGGGCGAGTGTTTTCTGAAGGCTAACCGAGGTCACCGTAACACCGAGCTATTTATTATTATATTGGTGGCTTGCCCTTTGCAAAGGGCGATCTGAAAAGTAAATATTGTCCTATAATCAAAGAGGGCAGGGTATTGCCCACAGGGTGCGGCTGGCCCTGCAGGTAGCTAGCACGCCACCACTGCTCGCATTTACTGTGGTCAGTTTTGTGAACCGAGTCAGTGGTGTAACCAGGAATCCTTTTCTGAGGAAGCACGCACTCGACCGGGGGAGCTGGTGGCGCCAGGTGTCCTGGTTATACACAGTATACACAGCCTTTGTGTACCAGTCCAGCAAAACTTCAGCCTCCATCCGTAGTATTGACCGCAGTTCCAGAAGCATGACCTGTCACTGTAGTTAACGCAGTTATTACGCAGTTTCTTACGCAGTTAGCGCCGTTCATCTGAACGTCTGCGCACGATCCAACCGCAACTGTCGTTGTTGCTGCAGTTTGAGTCATTTTTCATTCGGTTGGACCTGCAGAAAGACGTGTCAGCAAGTGCAAACTCGTGAGCCAGTGTTCATGTTACAACGAGGGAATGTTTGCGCATCCCGTACTACCATTGTACTAGGAGAAAGGTCGTTTGTAGGATCGTCATTCAATAAGTCAAATGGGGCTAATTGTATGATATCGTTCTGTTTACTGCGCTGTATACATCATTATGATGGTTTCCATTACGAAAGTATTGCGCTTACAGCTTACTGAGCTGTAAAAATTAGAAACGAAAGAAATTGGCACGCATGAAATGACAAGGCATACGAGAGGACTCGTGTCCGCCTGCGGTCATGTAGCTTCGTGTATATGTATCTTTTCGTGCACGCTGTTTTTGGTTCGGGGACGTAGCCGTAGTGGGTAAGTGAAACTCTTTGTGCGTGCTACAGACGGTGTATGGGTACTAGGGTACAGAAATGACGTAACCGAATACACAAGTTAAATTTACCCGCGCATTATAAAGCTTGCATGCTTAACTTATGACGTAAGACTTCCACTAGCTGTAACATAATTTTGCAATCGTGCTTCTTCCCTATTCGTAGTGTGCCCGTTTGTTTTGCAGAAGGCGTTTCGGCGTTAAGGCACAGAAAAGCTTGTAGTACGAAATGTGTAGGTGGTCGCGAGACCCGATGCCAGACCTGCACTACACTGCGGCGACAGGCGAAATCGCCGTATGTCGCCATATGTTTATCCTCGGGCAGCCGCTGCCTGCAAGCCGAGGGTGCGTGATTCGATCACGATCCCTATAATACCCCGCGCAACAGTTTCCGGTGCCACCGGAGCGCCGTCGTCCCTGTGTCTACAAGCGGCAGCGCCTCGCACGAAAGTCTCCGGTTACGGGAAAGCGGGCACCGACAGACATGGCACGGCGTGCACTCGCGCGTCTGCCGGGCAGCAGCCTGCGGGCACCGTGTAACGATGCCGCCGCCGCATCGCGGGCCTCCTGCCGGCGATGTCAAGGAAGGGCACGTTCCCCGATCATCGGCGCACATCGTTCTAGGCGAACCACAATGGGTGCTTCTTTTGCGAACCGGTGACCCCGAAACCCTAACAGTCGGGGTGAAAGGAAAAACTTGGGGCCACGGGTTCCTGAAGGAGCCGATCGAGTATAACGACCCATTAGCGGAAGAAGACAACGGTAAAACTCTCGTGTTGTGCCCAATCCGCGGCCGTTTCTTGCTTCTTTGCGGTGCGGCGGGCGCCACTATTTGCGCGGGAGAAAGGGGCCGACAGAGGGCCACTTGCGTGCGGCGGCCCCTTTGCGGAGGGACAGCCGCTCAGCTGGCGCCGCTTTTGAGCCTCGGGGCGGCGCATTGATATCAATTTGCCGCGCGAAGCGACCTTTTGTGCCGGCCGCGAAGAGGCGGAGCGCTTAATTTCATATGGGGCTGTCCATCTCTGGCCCAGTGCGGCTCGCTAATGAGACGATGCCCGGGAACCGCGGCTCGCGGCCATCAATCAGTATCGTTAGCGCCGTAAATCCAGAGTCGCTGCTGTTGTTTTCTAGCAATGACCCGCGGAGTCACGCGCTGGCCGCTGCGTCGCGCTCTTTCATGTGCCGCCGCCGGCCTTTGTCGCCGACGGGGGCCTCGCGAACCAGCGTTGGATCGAATCCGCTTTTCATTGCAATTAACAGCACACCAACACGCGCCTTTCAAGCTTCCAACAGAAAATCATTGTGTAGATGTCTCTTAACTCGAGCGAAGAAGGAATGTAATTCTTTTTTTCTATGCTTCCTTCTTTTTCGTAGATGAACCAGCTGTGCAAGGTGTGCGGAGAGCCCGCCGCTGGATACCACTTCGGCGCCTTCACCTGTGAAGGGTGCAAGGTAAGCGCGCTTTATGCTTCTCCGGACCCGATTAAAAGAAAGCAACACTCTGGCTGTCCGGCTCGGCGAAAGTTGACGGGTTTTGGACCTCACCCGCTGGCTTACGTGCGAGCCGTCCCGCGGTCGTGGCCGACTGTTTCTGTCCTGCGCGCGGAGCGATGTTGTGAGCTACCGCAGCCATGAAGCGCGGAAGGCTGCATGGCGTGCGGTGGCGAACAATGCTCAATCGTCCGCGCGCAGCGACACGATCATCGCATGCCGCTGCGCCAAGCGGGGCGCCTGCTGGTGACGCCAACAATAGGCACCGTTAGCGGTTTGTGGTGCGGCGGATGACGTGTCACTCACACGCGGAGCGCCGCCGCGTTTCGGGTGCGTCAGGGGGCTAGTCCAGATCGTGGGAAGACTCGTCGTGCGTGGGCTCTGCCTCGTCCCCGGCACCTCTGCAGGCGAGTTTGCGTTGCCCCTGAAATCGGTCCCGAACGTGCTCTACTGCCGTGGTATTGAGGGCGCGTAGTGTGTGGTGGTTTAAATGCGCGCGTCCGTGGTTCGTTCGATAGTAACGTGACCAAGCAATCGATCGCTTCGCTGTAGGGATTCTCGCTACTGAGCAGCGCTTCGCCACGGTGAACAGGCTTTGCGATAAGCCTCGCTCAGAAGATAAGCGTCCTGCGCATACGATCACAATTCCAGGCTGCGCACGAGAACACTCTTCTATTGCGTGAACTTGCCATTCAAGAAGGGTTTTTAGATTTCGGTAGGTTTTCGCATGGGAACAATGTCAATTAGTGTCGTTTCTTTTAACCTTTTCTGGAATTCGTACCCCATAATAACTCAGCTTACGTCTGACATTCAGCGTGAGCGTAATTACATATTAATTATACACGAAGTGTGCCATGAAAACCTCTTATTGAATGGTTGAATAGAGCATTTCCTGAGAGGATGGCTCCTTAGCCTAAGTGGGGAAGGGGGTGCTTAATGAAAGTCGCGTAAAATAAATATTTGTCTTGTGGCAGTATAATACCGCGTCCTCAAATTCTCGAACACCTTATAAGTTTACCGTAACTTTATTATTTCTTCAGTTCGATAGTTGCGCTCGCTCAAGATTTAAAACGCTTGGCGCAGCGTTTCGTGCGTGTGTGTGTGTGTGTGTCGGGGTATGTGGGTGGGCGGTTTCCTTTGCGTAATTGGTATCGTTTGCGTACCTGTAGTACGATTGGGCGCTTCTATTACCGCACGTATTCCTATCGTCACACGCCTTTGTCCGGGTAAGTAAACTGGTAAAATTGCATTACGGATTGTTTGAAAGGTCCTTGTAAACTTATTTACAAGGATGATCACGTTTTCGTGATGTGTTAGTCACTTTAGCGCTTGTGAGGCCATTTCCTTGCCATCTCACCTCCGGTCATGTGTATACTGTGCCCACTTTATAACTGCTATGCATGGAGGATACCTCTGGCACCACCTTCGAATCTTTACTCGTTGCGGACGCCGCCAGCGACGCCTACAGCTACAGTCAAAGAAATTTGCATGTGGCCACTGCCGCATCCTTGAAGGGGGAAACAGGCTCATTATTCGCAGTTCTGAAATGTTATCAAAAGTGTCGTCACTTTTTCACTGTGCCGTGAGTATGGGCAGCACGTAATTTATTTGCGGTGCACGCTCTGCATGCCCTCTCGGGCCAAAATTTGCATTACTCTTTGTATAAGCAAAACGACTCCGATTGGGAACGTGAATGGGGGGAACCTTACCGAAGGGGTGACCGCGTGGCATTTCTCACACAGCAGTTAGCGCTCACTGAATAAGCTTGGCTGCCCGCGATAGGAGGCCGAAACCGTTCGCCTTGTAATTTGTTCTTTGCCGCCACGTTCGCGATAGGCGGGTAGCCGGTTGCATCGGCGCGCCGGCAGCGAGTGACCGCTCAGCTGGGCAAACGCGTGTTAGGCAATGCTCACGAACGGCGATAATTTGCGGTGCTATGCCGACCCGCGATACGAATTACGTATACGCTCACGCGGCCCGACTTGCATGCGTACAACGGCGGAACCCGCCGCCGGTGGTCTGCGGCCACTGCGTGAGCGCCGTCGCGCCGAAGTGAGAACATCTCGGTACGTGCTTATGCGCCGAAGCGAGCGTCTCCGCTCGCTGCGACCGCCGTGAACCCCCCCCCCCCCCCCCCCCCTGGCTACCCCCGCCATTCGACGGCCATCAACATTTGCACGCATCAAAGTTCCTCGCGAGCCACCCTCCACCGAGCGCGGTGCAAAGAGCACGAAGACTCTCCGCCGACTGCGTCCACTCGGCAGCCGCGACACCTAAGCACAAGTGTGCCTGTGACGATCTGGCAGGACTACTGAAGAGAAACACTGAACTAGTTCATGTCATCATCATCATCATCGGCCTGGTTACGCCCACTGCAGGGCAAAGGCCTCTGCCATGCTTCTCTAACTACCCCGGTCATGTGCTAATCGTGGCCATGTTGTCCCTGCAAACTTCTTAATCTCATCCGCCCACCTAACTTTCTGCCGCCCCCTGCTACGCTTCCCTTCCCTTGGAATCCAGTCCGTAACCCTTAATGACCATCGGTTATCTTCCCTCCTCATTATATGTCCTGCCCATGCCCGTTTCTCTTTCTTGATTTCAACTAAGATGTCATTAACTCGCGTTTGTTCCCTCAACCAATCTGCTCTCTTCTTATCCCTTAATGTTACACCCATCATTCTTCTTTCCATAGCTCGTTGCGTCGTACTCAATTTAAGTAGAACCCTTTTCGTAAGCCTCCAGGTTTCTGCCCCGTACGTGAGTACTGTTATACAGTACAGTACAGTACAGCTGTTATACACTTTTCTCTTGAGGGATAATGGCAAACTGCTGTTCATGATCTGAGAATGCCTGCCAAACGCACCCCATCCCATTCTTATTCTTCTGATTATTTCAGTCTCATGATCCGGATCCGCGGTCACTAACTGCCCTAAGTAGATGTATTCCCTTACCAATTCTAGTGCCTCGCTACCTATCGTAAACTACTGTTCTCTACCGAGACTGTTAAACATTACTTTAGTTTTCTGCAATGTAATTTTCTGCAAGTTCATGTCATATCTTTTCATTAATTCTCCGTAAATCTTTTGATCACTTGCTGGTGGAAATGGCCGAACGTCAGTGTGACGTCACTAACTTCAAAGTATTTTCTCGTTTTCGTGCTGTTATGGGCCGATCGCCAGTCTGCATCTAGAGTCTGTGCAGGAGTACGTTTATACAGGTCAATTACTCACAGGGAACCCTGATCATGAGATGTAAATTTACATAATATAAATGAGTTGGAGTGCGTACGGCAGGCATTACCAAATCCTGACTGGAAGCTTACCGCTTTCGTTGAAAAGAAATGTCTACTATCATTGCATTCTACCGCTCGCAACATATGTGGCAGAAGCTTCGAGGTTAACAAGGACACTCGAGAACAATTTAAGGACCGCGCAAATAGCGAAGTAACGAGAAATGCTATGCATAACGCTAACAGGCGGGAAGAGAGCGGTGTTGATCAGAGAACCAACGGGGATTGCCGATATTCTCGTTGACATTAAGAGAAAAAAAATGCAGGTTAACTTAATCTTCCCTTTTTGTTTCCCATTAAAGTGAACTGGCAGAGTGGGCTCTGGGCAAGTGTTTAGTTCGCCTGACCTCAACGCCATCAAAACAGGGGCGCCCGCCCGGCTCTAGAGCGTGTCTGACCGCCGTTGCGTTGATGGGCACTTCGCCCACCTTGCGAACATATAAGTCGCAGCTGTGGAGCAGACAGCCGACGGTTTCGTCAAGTAGCGAGGGTTCATGCTGCCACCGATTTCCAGCAAGAAAGAGCCGCGCATTGTGGGGGTCTTTTCAAGAGGAGCGCCGCGAGCAGTCCTGCACGTAATTTGGTACGTCAAACAAAGTTCAGGCGACGACCTGTACAATACGCGACAGACGCGGGGCTTTTAAGTCAGCTGTAACGACAGCACTTGGGGTGCGCCAAGAAGCTACGCCGTTAAACGCTTGGAGCGCGATAATCGAGGCGTTTGCAGAGCGTTTTCTGCAGGCCGCAAAGCACTTTTGTTACAGTAAAGCGGCACGAACGCCCTCAGCATTGCAGCCCCTTCTGAAGAGCGTTACATAGTTCTCATACTGGAAGGTGGTGGCGGTGGTGCGAGGCTAAAACAAACGCTACATCAACGATCGCGTCACGGCCTCTCTGCATAGGGATCGGCATAGCTTCGCCATGGAGCGGCCCCGCGAAGAACGCGCGCAGAGAAAGCTGGGTCGGCCCGTACGCTCGTGCTTTCCTGGTTCGAGACCCGCGAAGAGGATAAACATCCCGGTTACGGCTGCCTCGTTGCTGTACGGCAAACTGCGCGCGCCCACTTTTTTGAACGCGTTAGCGTTATACGAGTGTCAAAGTGGAAAACAAAGTGTGTGTGTGTGTGTGTGTGTGTGTGTGTGTGTGTGTGTGTGTGTGTGTGTGTGTGTGTGTGTGTGTGTGTGTGTGTGTGTGTGTGTTCGAATAGGCAGGATGTGTCGAGCGCGCTCATGAACACTTCGCAGTATGGTGAATACGGTTTACATCACGGATCCGGGACCTCCAATAGGCGCGACGTAATGCTGACGCATTTCTCTCCGATTTACCGCTAAATTGCCACTGACTTAATTTTTTTCTCTTTTAAATTTCTTATTGCTTGTCGGAAACATAAAGCCGCATTATTGCGAAGCACGGAATTCGCAAATGACGTCTAGTCACCATCGAATAAGCCGGCATAAATTTATCTGAGTTATTCAGAATGCCTACTTGCTCTTCACCTTTGCCAACTTCGCGAGAACGTGTAACGATTCTGGCAAGTGAGCATATATAGTTTCCGAGTGAGCAAGAGCTTTGGCAGAATGTCCATCGTTTTAGTTTCTTCTTCTTCTTCTTCTTCTTATTATTATTATTATTATTATTATTATTATTATTTGAACGTGTTAAAATACCACACGAAAGAAACAGAAGCGGGCTAGCAATTTTCTAATAAACGGGACACCACGCCCACTCCCACCGGCTTTAAGAGGAGAGAAAGACAGGGTCATGGCTAGCTGAGCGCGTACGCCGCCCTGCCCTATCATGGAGGTAATCTCCGGCGAGTGTAAAGATTGTGCGAGCCTAGGTGGCTGGTAGCTGCATGTGCGCTGTCTTCCCGGGCGCCTGGTGTCGGGGGGCAACCTCGTTTCCGAGACTCTTTGAAGCGAGAGGTAACGAAAGCGTTCATTCCCCCCCCCCCATTGGCGCTCTTCGTCACGCCGGCGCTGTGACAGCGAGAGTTTGCGGTCATTGAGTGATATGTTTGTTTGCGTGCGCACGCGTGACATCATGCTTGTCAATTTAAATAACGAATGTTTACTGCAATTTATATGGCCGATAAAACTATGAACTTCACTCTCGCACAGCTGGGTAATGATTTGCTATCGCTATCAGTGCTTCGCTCTTAGGGCAAAAGTACGGCTGTTTTTGTTCGCCACTCCCAGCGATTTGAATGGAAGCTCCCGCACTAGACAGTTACCGACGTGCTTAACGACGAACCGCATGAAGACCTGTCACGCATGTGAACGCGAGACAGTCCTCGCGCAGTTACATTAGCACAAAAGGACACTTCTTTACATCTTACCAAACTGTTACTATACGCTACACATACGCACGCAAGCGTATTGCTTCTACGGCGATTCAGGCGTTCGGGTGCGCTGAGGAGGCAAGAAATCGCTTAGTAGTCGGTGCCACCGCACGTCTTCATCTTTCAAAACTGACCACTGTAAGGGGGGCTTCGACACTGTGTGGCGACACCTCTGCGAGGAATAGAGATGTGCAGGCGTGCCTGTTCAGCGCGATTCGAGCCACGGCACGGTGCACAGGCGCCCAGGATCGAGGTCGCGTCTCCCGGGAGACCTTGCCGAGTGCGCACAGGGGGCGCTGCTTCACGCCGCTCGGTCCCTCCCGATTCGCCAAGGTGCATCCACGGCGACGCGCGGTGCTTACGGCGCGCGCAACTCGCGGCGAGCTGCTCAAAAATCTAGGTCCAATCATTAAAAGAGCGGCCTGGTTCGGCTCGCTGCGGTCGCGTTCCTGCGTGCCCGCCATAGGTCACAGTGTGCGGGGTGAAAGCGAAGTCGGCGCGCGGCTTCTTCCTGCTCGCCTCGGTCCCGCCTCTCAACGGGCAGCCGCCGAAACGTCCATTTCCATATTCCATTACCCTGCGCGCGCGCTCCGAGCAGATGGCACGTGCAGCGCGAGAATCAATTTCATCGGGCGACCATCGGCGTCGCCACGTTGCGTGCCCCGTGTTACAGCCTCAGCCAGAGATATTCGCAGCTTTCACATTCCAAGAAGAAATACGGGTGATGGGGCCACGCCGGTTATGTGCAACGATGGCAGGTTCGCGCATGCGTGAAGCCTACGCACACACACAACATTAAAAAGAAAAGCAGCTGCGTTTCCTGCACGCGACACATTTTGATTAGGTGCAGCGAACACGCTGTCCGAAAAGCATACTGCAAGATGACAAAGAAACAAAAAAAGTATAGTGACAAAGATGACTCGTGGGTAAGCAGGCACGTACGCGCATGCTTATAAGCTCCAATTAGTAAGATTGTTGCTTACATTTCTTAGCATAAATAGAAATCCTTAGCAGTGCATGGAAACGTGCATTCACTTCATGCCATTTTCTTTGCAGGAGAGTTGTGAAAGGTAAACGGGCATCCGTCGTAAATGGTGTAGTGGTTACGCCCTTACACGTTCTTCTGTTTCATTCAGCATTTGAATCGGACGTCCTACGTGCCGATTGCCTCAAGTCAACTGACTTCACGTTCCTTTTTCTTCTCATTTCGCATTATTGAGGAAGTGAATAATTCGAGAACGCCTTAAAGCAAACTACTTAACACTCCGTCCACGACCACTTTTCGCAAATATACCGATTTGTTTTTCTCTAATCGAGAAGCCGTCGCGTCCTGTAAAATCGAGCGTACGGACTTGGTGTCAGTCAGTCAGTCATTGAGGTCTCGGTGCACATTTTTTCAGCGCTCCCCGACAGTCCCGGTGCGCAGCATAGACGGGTGTTCGATGGCTCGCGAAGCGCACCGTGCGCCGTTTTCGGCCTCTGCCCGACCGCCTGTGCCGCGGGGGAACGCGTGCCGCCCTTGGGCGGGCCATTAATTTCATCGGCACCACGGCGATAAGAACCGCGAGGGACGCCCTAATGGGACGTGCGTCGGCCAACGGGGCCGACACCTCGTTGCCGAGGTTGGCTCTGCCGCGGCTCCGAACGCTTTCGGGAATGTGTCAAGTGCTCACATGCTGTCAAGAGGCCCCCTCGACGAGCGGACCACACTATGGCGTGACGTTTCCTTCACCATGCATTGCGCATATACACCTTCGAAGTGCAGCGACGCGTCAACTCCGTACGCTCGTCTTCTTTCTCGCCCTGCACGCGCGAGAGATCCCCGAGACGCGTCGACCGGCCCACCATTCCTACTTTCTCTACGAATCTCGAGGAGTGACCTCTGCACACCCGACGTTGGCCGCAGGTCCTTTCGACCCTCACGACCCTTTTCTTTCAAAAGGGGCGAGCATCAAAAGCAGACGCGATACGCCCTTTTGTGTGTCGTGCTCGGAGACCAGTGTTTCACTTTCGGCCTCTTGCGCGCGACCCGGTTCCCACTGTGGGCCTTTCTCTGCGGTAAAAGCGATCTTTCTCATCGTTTTCCAACTTTTATTTTTTTGTCGCCGACCATCTCGGCCAACGAGCGGGAGGACGACGCCAACGAGTCGCGCCGACGCCTGTGTGGCAGTTTTTTTTTTCTTTCTTTTTCCCTGCTGCGGGGCACGGCAACCTATGCTCCGAGTGAAATGAGCATAGAGGGATTTTTTTATTTCGTTCCTTTTTCTTTGTTCGACCTGCTCTGGAGTAACGCAACAACGCTCCAGTTTTTTTTTTTTTTTTTTTACTTTTAGGGTTGTGATGGCTGTGCAGTTTTGCGCACAGCGCTACAATTCCCACAATAGGTGGTGAGTGACGGCATTTCGGCACTGTCCATGCAGAACAAGCTCTGGAATTCGGAATTGTTTGTTGGTTTGCTACATGTTTCTGATTAAATGACATGTGCGACGCGGGGTGCCTGACGAATTCTGGCGATGTTGGAGTTGCTTCGACAGACACTTCGTGATTTTTTTGTAGGGCGTTTCGTTAAAACAGAAGTAAGAGCTTAAGACGACGAATCGGTGAAGCCCCGAACGTCGCCCGTGTGCACTTTCAGAGTGTGGCACTTTCAGAGGCTTTGATTGGCACCCCTTCTCCAACGCAGTGTAGCGAACTGGATGTTTGTCTTCCCGTTGACCTCTCCGCCTTTCGCAGCTTTTTTCTTCTCTCTTTGAGGACAAGGGCTATCACTGCATGCAGGCGCCGAGAGAGCCGCTTGAAGCGCCTGCCTAAAGAGTCTACCTAGGACACTAGTTCGCCTGTACAAAGGCGCGGAAGAAGCAGTATATAGCAGTGACCTCGCCATGGTGTTCATACCACTTTGGGAATGCAAGGTTGAGGCATTGTGTCCTGGCAGGGGACGCCAGTACTGAAAGGACGCTGTTTGACGAGGATATTGGCTCGTTTCAGGGAGCGGCGGGCTCTCCCGTGCCCACAGCGCAGTGCAGAGTAAAGGAGGCAGAAACTTTCACTGTTGAAAAAAAAAAAAAAGTTCATTGTGAGGAGATGACGGTGGGGAAATAGGTGCCTCTAGGCGAGGGTTGTATGAGGCGGGGGTGCCATTTCGATAGTTGTTCTTTGCGACACCGCTCCAAACGTGCTCGAGAAAGTTTTGGCAGGTTTTGTGCTTTGCGCCGTGTCGTGCAACGATCTTTTCCGGAGACGCTGGCATTGTTTCCGAGCTTCTGAGAAGGCCGGGAGCAGGGTCCTTGACATCTGTAGTTTTCTGCCCATCACCGCGAGTGCAGGGGAGCGCGTGGCTTGTCTCCGTTGCCCCCAACCAACTGCGTGCATAGCCCGCGGGTCATCGGCTGCTGTACAGGGTCGACCCTCTGTCGTCGCCTTCGGTTCTCGAAAGTAGTAGCGGTAATTGCTTTGAACCCATAGAAACGCCAAGGCGTGGGAGTTTCCGTCCCCTAATTGGACCTTTGGGGGAACCCGAAAGAACGGCCTTCCCTTTGTGGGACCTCGGAGCGTCCCGAATGGCGCCGGCTCCCTCTTCTGTCCTCTCTCGGGCAGATAAGGCACGACCTTTCGGTCTATTGCCCAAAGCGTACGCGCTCCGTAGTTTTCCATGGGCTGAACGCGAAGTGGTGGAATGGTAGGCATCTGCGCTATCCGCGAACATACCCAAGTGCCAAGCCGACCGACTTTGCTTTCTCATACGGGCGCCATAAAAACACTAGATCAGGCCACTTTCTTTAGAGCGTGCTTCTTGTTTTGTTTTGCGCAAACAAAACGTATACCGCGTGTTGTCTAGTATCGCGGATGTGCTAAGTAGCTGATATACTCTTTGCATTACGCCGTGGACCCCACGAACGACTTGTCGCGGACAGACGGGACGTTTACCATCAGGCAGTTGAAACAGGACATGACATCGTATTTCGATGGTTGCCAAGTCACTGTGGCATCATTGGAAACGAGCAAGCAGACACAGCCGCCCGATCTTCACATAGCAGTGCCAATTGCGTTGCTATCCTGCTGTCACGAACAGACTTAGCGGGAAAGCTCTGTGCGCTTGCTAGCGAGCTTACCTTGGCCCAATGGTATTCGGCAGACTTTAAAAACCAGCGCCTTTGTTCCCTGTATCCTGATCTTAAGCTCCACCTTCCACATGGCTTACTACGATGGGAGGTAACTCTCATCTGTCGGCTATGGCTTGGAGTAGCTTTTACCGATGCTTACTCTTACCACATGGGAATGACCACAAGTCCAGATTGTGAAGTTTGCGGGTGCAAAGAGATGATGGCGCATCGTCTGTGTGATTGCCGTCGTTTCAGTGCACAAAGACAAGTCCTCAGCACCACGCTCGACAGGACTAACAACCGTCCCCTTGCGTAAGGCAGAATTCTTGGACCCTGCCATGGTCCGACGTCGCCACGAACTGCTTTAAAAGCGCTAGTGCGCTTTTTAAAGGAAACAGTACTCATTGAAAAACTATAGAAGGTGCGAACTGCTGCTTTCCTTTTGTTATTTTTTAATCTTCTCTTGCTTTCTTATCTTTTCTGCTCCTTACCCCATTCCCCTGTACAGAGTAGCCAACCGGACACTTAATCGGGTTAGCCTCTCTGCCTCTCACCTCTTGTTTTCCTTCCTACTCGTTCCACTCGGGAATTCTGGGTTAGTACGAACTCCAACCGCAGTATGGCGCCGTGCGTCTGCAGCAGACAAAACTGTCGCAGTATTGGTGGCGCAAGGGCAGGGGATACAAAGAATGAAAAGACATAAGTTCGCATATAGCAAGCAATTTCCATAAAGTTCGATGGCTTGTTAGCACGAGTCTTTAAGGGCCGATAACAAGCGCAGAAGAAAGGTAAAACTTGGTGGCGTGAGCCACTGCACCATTTCCAAGGGGTGCGTTCGTAATATTCATCCATGCATCATCCAACCTTCTGGTATTGCGGACACGAGTCTATCGGAATCGCGGCACCACCCATGCTACCACGTAGGCTCCCGCCCAATTTTTCCGTAACCGCGATGGCATCGCACACAGAGATGGGCAGGGAAGGATTAGCAGCAGCACAGTGTTATTTAACTTTTCTGCGAAGGTAAGCTCTCGCAGGTCCAAGAAGGAAGTTGCGGGGTTTGTATGTAGAGCTCGACTATCGATCAGACACGCCTTGTGCAGCCGCGCACGACGGCACGTGCGGTCACTGCGCCGTCTTTGACGTCGCAAACAACTCGCTTTTGGTGCAACGGCATGAAGCCAGGCCGACACTCGAGTGCTAATTCAGCTCGGCCTTTTCTGCTTGTGCAAAGAAACGATACGTCAACCCTAGCGGACCCTGCTTTGGTTAGGCGTGCACATATGTTGACTACGCGTTTCCCTCTGCTGTGCAGCGGTCGAAAACTAACAGAATGGCTAGTACGTAAATGTGTGCACGCGATCTGTCGTTTCGTTTTTGATATTTTCCCCGCAGAGACGTCATTACAAGCGTATTATCTTCGCCAGAGGCATTAAACATAATAGTTCTTTGTGCCTCTTAACGCAGAGGTGTTCGCACCTCTGCGTTAAGCGCGCATTGACAGAAAGCGCGCATTGACAAGAAATGTGTTAGGATGTACGATATTATTTAAGATATCAATTATCTCATTGAATAGTGGTTACTTCCTCCACTACGGCTTGCCTCATAATCAAATCGCGGTTTTGGCCTCTAAAACCCCAGAATTCAATTCAACGAATAGTGGTTACTGCAGGCACTGCATTCCTTCTTATGGACCTAGCGCGCGGAAATTCATAGCGCGTCGGAATCGCGTCATGTCGGAATATGCCACCTAAGCGCACAGTCCAGCGGATCGTCGCTGCTATCGTAATCAACGTGCAGTTTGGTTATAATAACGTGCTGTGTTGCGCTATACCATTGTGCGCCTGCAATGTTCTCGAAGGGAAGAAGCTGGTTCGGCTTGAAATTTAGGAGTTGTGGTGTCTTACCTGTTCTTGAATGAAAATCGGAACCGATCGAGCATTAATGGCCTTCGCGTAACGAATGCATTTCGGCCGACAAGTGAGCCAACGAGAACGCATCAGCGCGGGGCACTGTCGCCCGTCTGCACACTTTGTTTCACATTTGCGACGACTTCCGGCTGAAGCGGACGCCCCTTCAGCGTGAAACGGAACCTGTTCGAGGGGCCGTCAGCCTAATCTGCGCCGGCGCCTCTGCTGCGTTTCCTCGTTCTCCTTTCGCGTGCCCTGTCGCGACGCAGGACCGACGTCGTCTGCCGCGCTTGTCGCGCGACGACACACCGTCTCGTGTCGGGCTGCTGAGCGCAATTAGCAATGCACCACTGAACCTTGGCTGATCAAGAATGTCTCCGTTGTCCTCGCAAATGAGCGTCAGTCCGCGCGCGGTTCGCTGCGAATGACAGAAAAAAAAAAAAAAAAAGGCGAGGAACGTAAATGTCGCACAATCCAGTCTGTCTTTGGAAAGCGCGGGACAGCGCCTTCGAAGCCTGCGCGCGTTCCCTAAAAATCGCGCGTAGCAACTTGGATACCTTGCTAACGCGGTGTCGCTTTTAGTTCCGTCCATTAGCTTGCATAATTGCCACAATGCGCTGCATCATTTCACAGCGAAGTGACGTGACAAAGAAAAATGAAACAGAATGAAGTGCACAACCAACCAGTAAGGGCGCGTGCATAAACTTTCTATGTATACTTTATCTTCGTTGTTAAATATTACAGCATTTTATTATATGCCAGTGGCAAGATTAGCAGAAGTGCTGCGTTATATAGGTGACGCAACTGCAGTGTTCAATGGCAGGGCACGTAAGTAGAATGCGCTGACCTGACAACGTACCGAAATATATATTGCTTGGCTGAGTGCGAGGTCCCTGTTGCCTGGCATTTTGTGGGGGGAGAATTGACTTGGAGGACAGTACATCAACAGTTCACTGCAACCAGAGAGTGAGTTTTTTCAGTGGTTGAGAGTGTCCACAGCGAAACGCTGCCATCAACACAATATGAAATGCGAACAGAAAAGAACTGATCAGAGCGTCTTTTCCACGTAATTACGAGGAAGCGAGACGTGTAGTCGCTCAAGAATGGGTTTCGAAGAATGGATTAGTGCCGAATGTATGTTTCGGAGTCTGAAAAATGGAGGCGCACCTGGTAAACGCTACAACACATCGAAGTCGTTTTCCGGCTTCATCGCTTTCGAAACTATGTTGATAGTACGTTTCAATGCGTGCCGCCGGCCGCCCATTCAGACAGACGGTGCTCCCACCTCAAGGTCGATCTCGCCGCCAATACCTCGGGACATGGGCCTCCGAGATTGCACCGTACCGATCACAGTGACCGGCAGTGACGCGCGCGCGACTGGTCTGCAATAATCGAGGCCGCGATAACGAGAAAGCCGAAAACGAGGGCCTCATCCTCTCGCCGTGTACAAGTTTGAGTGAGCACCCAACGATTACTGCGTTGTCTCACTGGCGCGTGCTCGTCGCCCAGAGGCGAAACGTGCATGAAGCACGTGCGCGCGTGCGAGAAAGATTGCCGTCTCACGCGAGATGGCACTGACGAATAAATTAGCGAGGAGAGCACTGCGGCGTGCAAACACTGCGACGCGCGCTCGTTTGCTTCCCACCGGTCACTCCTACGAAAAAGCGCGTATCGCGCAAGGCACAAATTTGGGGCCGAAAAGAATGCCGCAGACACGGGCTGCGGTATTTGGTACGCGCGATGAGGGAAGAAGCTCGTGGAGAAGCCGCGATTAATTTCGCTCGCAGTGGCCTTGGCGGCGTGCGGCGGCCGTTTTGTCTTGGCGGCCCACGCGTCGCCAGGATGCCGAACGCAGCAGCGGACGCATTCCGGCGCGCGGCCCACAATCGGCAGCGCCCACGGGGTTCTCCTCCCTGCTTTGTTCCCCGCAATGCGGCGTGGGCAGCGGAGGTCACCTCGACGCGGCCAACGAGGGGCGAGAAGCGCCGCCGAGAAGGCCGATGCGATAGCGATCTCGGATGCGTCGCTCATTCATGGCGCCGCCGGCGCGTGATCGGCATGCCCAAAGAGAGCAGGGCGGCAGAGGCGTGTACACACACTGCCGACGGAGAAAGTGAAGCTTGTCGCGCGCTTACGCCTTCTGCGCGGCTCGTCTGGTTGGGCTACAGGTAAGGCGCGCGCGCGCGCAGCGATTTGCCCCCGTTTTCAATTTCGAGCATCCGGAAGCAACGGTCGACGTTTCAAGTCCCTCCCCGTCGCTCTATGTTGGTGCCGGTCTCGGGGCGCTCGGCAAAACCGTAACATCGCTACGGTTGTTGGCGGCCCGCGCGCTGTTGTCGACGTTAGCGCCCGACTAGCAGCATTAGAACAGCGACTGCGCCAAGTGGCGTAACGAAAGAACCTCGTCAGCGCACGTTCAGCACTAGTTTATTTTAACCTTACTAAAGTGACGTTTTGGTATGATAGCAAGCTTTAAAAATTGGAACAGGTTCACTAGACCCTGCGCTCTGTGAAGGTTGAGGAGAGAGAGAGAGAGAGAGACAGCATAGCAGTTACTTCTAGCACGAAAAAAAAAAAAAAAAAACACATTGTATCTTCTTTTCTTCTTTCACGCTAAACATGGCGGATTACCCAACTAGCTCGACCGCATACGTAATACAAACGCGTTTAGCGCGCACGAGATAGCGCGCAATCATGTGCACAATTAGTAAACATTGTAATTTACAGCAGTGTTTTACAAAGCTCGCACATTCAAGTGCTGACGAAGCCGCCATCTTGTCTCAAAAAGGGCATATTACTAGTGATCCTTTCCCTCAGAGCTTGGTAAATACAGGAACGGGAGGGAAAGCGCGTTGAAAGTTCCGAATAGCGGAGGCGAGCGGAGTAAGAAGGGCACGTTATGCTGGGCGCGTTGTGTCGCCGCCGCGTTGAAGGGTATACAGTGCGCCGAATGAACTGCGCGATTGAGACTCTGCGCATCTATCTTCCTCGGCGGTGGGAGCCACACCGTATCCGAAAAGCGCGACGCCGAAGAGAAATACGGAAATGCTGTGGAGAGGAAGCTACACTTACGTACGTATTTACATATGATCCGCATGACAGACAACGGACAAAGGGCGAAAACAGCCCCTGCCCCCCTATAGTATATATTCTACTCCTTCGTTGTGCGCTGTCTACCGTACTTGAGCAACTATCGTTGCAGCACGTCCTTATATTAACTGCCGCGGTGGACGCCCAAAGAACTCTTCGCAAAAATTCTGGGTAGCACGCAGACCCACGTGCTCTTCGTGTGTACAGCATAGCTGGACTGTCGCCGTCGCGGAAAACACGTACGCTTTAACGTAGCACGCTAGCTTGCAGCGCGCGAGAAAAGTGAGGACTTCTCTTCATAACCGCCATATGTAACTGCACCTTTTAGCTCGCATCTCTTCAGTTAAAACTCTTCGAAGATTCGTGCACCGCTGTGCTTGTCCGCCTGAGTCACTCGCGTGCCGCTTCAAACTCTCACCAAGTAGCCAAAAAAAATCGCCGCTATCTATAGAGCTGCTGACAGCCACCGACGGTAAATTGCCCCAGCGCCGTCATCCTGGTTGCCCTTTATAGCGATTCTAATGTGCCGAGTCAAACGCTAAAGAGAATTATAGAAAGTGGTGCGCGCTAACGAAAGTTGACTGAATTTGCGACAGATACATGCAATCTAAAACGCAGGCATCGCCGCTCGCGTTTCACTTGTCTCGTAACGAGGTAAGCTGCGACCCACTGCGAACCGCTTCTTTCATGCATGTAGCTGAAGCTTGCTAGACGAGCCCGCTGCTGCAGCCGGAGTCCGCACATTTCGAAGACGTCTTTTTGGCACGCATGCAAAGGCGTTCGAACGTCGCAAGCGGGTCAGGTACTGAACGTCCGGAGCTCCCCTGTTCGAGTCCATTTTTGCGCAAGACGGGATGGACGTAGCTTTAATGTTTTTCTTGTGTCGTACGGCTGTGACAATTCATAACAGAAACGAAGTGATGGCTTTCAGCCCGCGAATGATCGCCGAGATAAGCTGCTTCGCTTTCAGTTCACTTTGAAAGGTGGAAATAGTTGCCAAAAATTAATACCAAACCCAATTACAAAATACAACATAGTACTAAATCAAAGGCAGTGGCGGCAGCTGTACGTCCACGGGTAGAAATTAAGAGGTGTCTCGAGGATCGCCGCCCGGGCCGGAAAAAAGTCTTGCCGATGATACCTTTGGTGGTAATAGGGGGCGACTTTCTCTGAAAACTCGTCGCCTGGTTTTAGGGCGGACTTCTGTCCGACGCTTGGCGGAAGTTTTCTGCTCTACGGGGCGCTGCCGACGAGCTGAGAGTTCGCCTCCATTTTATTTTTAAAGCAGACTGTCATTGGTTCTGCATCGGTGAAGATTGCGCACACGTTACTCGCGTTTTCTGCCCGCCGATATGCGCATATTGAAGAGCACCGAGCGGGAATTTGTGCATCGAAGCAGACGCCAATGACGCGGCACATTTTTTCTTCCTGGCGTCTGACTGGATGGGCTTATGAACTCCGGCTCCCGGATGCCTATGCTGCCGGTGACGTAGACTGCCTTTGAGAGGCTGTAAATGTTTAACATTAGTGGCCTCTCGAATACAGATACGCAAGTCCTTACATTATGGAAAACCGTAGATTTTTCTTGTTTTGGAGCACTACTAAGAACGTATACAGGAGCAGCGGCGCGATTGCAGGATGAAGTCGGCGCGGCCTATAGCCGATCGCGCGCTCCGGACAACGATCCCTGATCGCACCCTAGGGTGTCATTTCTTGTTCCCTTTGATATTGATGCGTCAGTGTACACCCGTTAGCAAAATTATGCGGACCAGGGATTGCGCGATAAAATTGATTGTCTGCTCTGTCTGTGAATGCAATTTGAAATTAAAGACTGCAGTCCAAACTTCGCATTACGAATTGTATAGTGCACTCGTCAGTTTCCGTTTATGTGTGTTAATTACGAAGAAATTCTGTTTCTTTGGCGGCCCTGTGGTTCGTATACTTTTGCTCACGGGTGTTGTGCCCGGCGGCCCTTCAGAGAGGGGGACGCTCTCAACAGTGAGAGAATTGGACATGCAAAGACGCTACCATAATGCTCCAATAGTTGGGAGCCGTATTGTAAAACCCAACCATGTACCTTTTTTTTTAATATAATCCTTTCTTTTTTTCATTCTCTTAAACATCGCCCGGAACCCTTTCTCCCGACCCCACTGTTAGTCGGGGGTCCATGCGGCACACAGCCTAGAATACAGCTGATGGGTCAGAGCGTTGCCGGTGCCGAATAGCAGAAAGAGCAAGACTAGCTCCGCTGTTCGACAATCTGTGAACCGGGTCGTGCCTCGTGTTTACGCTAGAACGAGTCTTATCTGATCGCTTCAAGGCTCACTCACTAGGCCGACCCGACACCGATTTCGGTCTGCCGACTGTCGGCGACAACGTTCTTTTTTTTTCCCCTTCATATCGGCACCTCTGTCACACTGTATCGACGCCAAGTTCTCCGCCGACCGTCGGCAGATTGTTCGGCGTTGGCAGAGGCGCCGACACGAAGGAAAAAAACGCTGTCGCCGACAGTCGACAGACCGAAATCGGTGTCGGGTCGGCCTAGTGTGAGTGAGCCTTTACTGAACGCCGTTGCTGTGCGGAAGATCGGCGGCGCTTTGTCGTTTGCTAGACAGAGCGAATAAAGGAAGAAGAAAAAAGGTGGCGGTGTTATACAACTATTGGCGCTCCTTATCGCGTAGCTTCTACTGAAAAATTAGGCAGCCACTGTAAGTGCAGCTCTTCTCACAACGGTCGCGATGCTTTTGAGCCGTCGCGTCTGAAACAGCGAACTTTGCCGTCACCACTTACGGCGGGTGCTTCCTTTTCGGGAGCTTTTTCAACACGCATTCAACGTGATTCTGTCGGGAGGTTAGTCAACTCGCTGACGAAAGTGACCTGAGATGTCGGTTTCCTTTATTAATTTGGTCCCTGGAAAACACGAGGCCTCTCAACGCTCTCACTACCGCGTCTGGGTTGATGGAGCTTTGAGCCAGTAAAACGTTGTTGTGCTTACCTTCTCTCTTGCTTATTCTACACTGTTGGCAGATATGGAAGTGCTGAAGGAGGTGATATTTTGTTGTGGACACCTAACTGCTAGGTTATTATTCCTGCCACTCGTGTTCTAACTTGTTCTCAAAGGGCAGAAACGGTGCCCCAGTTTGAGTCAAGCGCTGCCTCGATCCCGATTCGACTGTAATCAACCGTCGACTACCCTTCTTCACGAGTTGTGGCTTACCTTGTACTTCAACATGATCCAGCGACTTTGCCATCATTGAACCCCGCGTACTGACCCGGGGCTGCCCCATCAAGCGCTACAGGAACGTTTCCCGCCGTCGGACTGCGCCGAGCGCTGCCTGGCGGCCTCCCCGTTACGCAGGCGCGTCCCGCTCGTCGGATGCGCCGGTTCCTCGGCAGCCAAGGCCGCTGGGCTCCTTCCTCGAACGGACCGCGAGCCGACCGGCGCGGATTTCACACGGAGCCGCACTTTCCCCCTCGCCGCCCCAGAGCGTGACTCAGGAGAGAGCGAACCACTTTCCCCGAAGGCACATCCCTGATGTCATCGCCGCTCAGAAACTGTTCCGCCGGTGGGCGCGCAATTGGGCTTTCCGGTTCACCTGCTGTTCGCGTGCGCAAGAGGCGAAAAAGCGCCGCAACCGCTCATGATGACGGCCAGGCAACCAAATCACTGCCTAAAGAAAAACCGTTGAGGAGCTCGATTTCTTTCTTTTCCGTGACTCAAAGGGGACTTGAGTCACAGCCCGATGATCATCGCGGTCGAGCAGCGCCCGCTGTACAGCGCCTGGTTTCTGAGTGAACCAGCTTGTTTACAGGCGGCGACAAATCCGCGCGCGCGACGACAGGCCACTCTAGAATGTTGGTCACGTAGCCCGTCGGCGGCGGTTATCGGCTTCGCGCGCGCTGCCTACACGCCACTGCGGTCCGCAGCAGTGTGTGCGTGCGCGCGCTTCGGTCTCGAGGAGCGCGTCGCAACGCGAGGGCATGTGTGCGGGCGCGGCGAGAAATTCCAGCGCCGTGTAGCTTCCGCCTCCACTTTCTCCGTGCGATTTACTTTCATTCGCTGCACTCGGCGATAGTGAGGTGGAAAAGGGGCGGGGTTTGTCGCGAGCGACATTCAATTTTTTTTTTTTTCTTAAATGAAATCGATTTGAACGAAATACTACATGAGAGCGAATTTATGCACGAGGACGTGGAGATGCCTTGTATTCATATCCTGTCTGCGCAGTTTGTTGAATTGCGCTTCGCCGTCGTCCAGCAGCGGTGACCAAAGCGTTACTAGTGGTGGGCGGCGAGACAGGTGCGGCCCCGGAATGGCAACCCAACTAATATGGCGCAAATCGGTGACGCCGTTGCCCCCCTCCACTTTGACGCTGTACGGTGTGACTAAGTAAGTACGCGCGCGGTGCGTCGGCATTGCCTCAGCTTTTCGAGGCGCGCGTGGTGGACCGGTTTATAAGGGCTTCCTGCGAGCTGACCCGCCGGGGCAAAGCAATCCCTCGCTGCAAGAACTCGGGTGCGTGCGGTACCAGCCCCGGCGCTCGTGCGCGTACGTAGTTTGTTTTCACGCTTCCCAGCGGCTCTCTCGCAAGAGCCTGCAATGTTGACCGCCCCCTCCGCCGTGGCTGTGTAGTACGTGGCTTCAATGGCTCGGTCGCAATCATCGCCGCGGCCTTTCGCTCGCCCGATATTCTGCGCTGTTAACATCGCGAGAAGCGCTCCCCGAGGTCTTTGTTGCCTCCCAGCGCCTCGCCATTGTTTTGCTTATTGAGCGTAACTTAAACGAATTGCGGTTTTCTCTATGCGCTGTCGTGAATGCTTTGTTCGCAATGTGCGCAAACTGCAGCTTTAAACGATGCTGAAACTACGCATTGCGACAAAATCGCTCGTGTTTGACGCGTGAAGAGTCTAGTTCGTGCATGCGCGGCTCTTCTCACCCGTAAAATTGTGGCTCTGCCGCGTCCCCGCAACGATGACCCTGAGCGTCGTACTCCAAAGCGCCAGAGCTAAACCTGCGACTGCCCAGTTGCACATGCAATGTATTGAACGCGCCTCTTAGAAACGCGCGCAAATCAAGGACAACGCACGTGCGTCTATGAGCGAGTGTCTTTCGGATACCAGGGTAAACCGAGATGAATTAAGCCCCTGTCGCTTCGTGGAGAGTGAACACCTCGGCAATTTCGGCGTAAGCGTTGAGAGTTGGCAGGAATGGCGATATTAACGAGAAGGCCAGTTGCGCCACAGACGTCGATTGTTCCGCCCGCCGTGGCGAGTATTGTAACGCAATTTTAGTTCTCCCCTTAACTAACGAAGGAGATTTCCAATCCCACTGTTATTCACGTTTAAACCATCGTTGCCGTCCAGAATATTTGCATACAAATGTAAGTCATCCGGTGTGGTTACGAGGTACCCTGTCAATGAAATATCTGCGTAACGGTGCGAGGTTGCCGCATCGTTACCCATTTCTCCCGTGGGCGGGGGGGCAGTGCGCGGCCGCACCGCAGACGTCCGGCGACAGACACGCACCGCGACGATGTGGCTGGGCGAGGGGAGACGCTGGGCGTGCCCGCACGGGCCTTGGCTCGCGTCCAGCGAAGCAGCACCTGGGAACAGCTTTCAAAGCTCGTCGACTGGAACCTTCCTCAAATCGATGAGCACGAGGAAAAGAGAACAAAACCCGCCGACCGAGAGGGGAGCAAAGAAAAACGACCAAAGAGAGGAACAGAAACGCGAGCCGGCCAGGTAAGAGGCCGGCTTAAACTGGAAGAGTTGGAAAGCGTCCGGGACCTTGGGCCATCAAGAGTGAAAGTTTTCGTGATATGGTTTCTCGACTCCGAGAAATGCGTATTTACATCGTTCGGCGGCGGTGACCAAGGTCACGGCGCTGCTCTCCTTCGTGCGGGGAGGGGGTCTCGCCCGCCGCCGAGCGATTTCTGGAACGGCGCTTTCTGCTCTGCCGCGCTCCACGTCTTGTGCGTCGCAGGGATGATGCGCGTTTTCCTGCACTCGGATCGGCGTCGCATTTCGGCCAGTCGTTTACCGCGATTGGCTGCCGCATGGACAAGTTCGCCCGGCGGACTTTCACGAAGGGAAAGCGTCACGCCATCGTGTAGCGTAAAAGGTCAACAAAGCGGCGTCGCAATGGGAGCCTCTCCGGGACCCACTTCTCTGGCAGCGCATCTTCGGCGTTCGTGATCGCGGTAGCACGGTTCCAGACAGCGCGCGTGCTCCTCAAACGAAGCGTAATGAGGACTGCGACCGAGGCTTTGTTCGCGACCAAGGTCAGAGAACCGATGCTGTTTGTCAATTCGTGAGGTGCGCGAGGCGAAAGGCGCCCGGAGGCCGAACGCGAGTCTAAAACAATTACCGAGCGCGCTGCGGTGAACCCCCACCCCTTTCTTTCGGCGACCGGGTGCAGTGCACGCGAGCGGCCCGTCGTCGCAGAAGGCCATCCCAGCAACAGCGGAACGGCACAATGCGGTGGTCACGAAGCCTCTTCTCTCTGGGTTACCACGCGCCTAAATGCGTCCAATTAGCGGGACTAAATGGGCCACTCGCTGTCACAGATGCCGGGCTCACTCATTGTTGCGTGGTTGAATGGATCGCCACCAAGCTGCGCGCGATTATTAAACGCGTTACCCCGTGATTTCTTTTTCTCGGTCAAAGGCTCCTTGCTTCTGGAGGTCCGGGAAAGTTGTCATCGCTGCTTGCGTCAACAGCAAAAGACGCGGCCGCCCAGCATGCTGTGCCAGTGCCAAACCGTGGGCGAGTTCGCGCTGACAACCGCTGCGCGTCATCGATATTGAAATTCACCGAAGTGATGACTATATTTCCCGAATTCTCTTCCCGTATAAAAAAAAATGGGGGCACTCTTCCTTGCCTGAGGGAAACCTACACATGCCTTGGGCTCATAACTTGTCTTGCCTTTATGCGGCTGGAAGCCGGAAGAAATTCTCTGTACGAGGCATCATAAAGCAACCAATAGTGAAGCACAGCAGCAGGCATGTGTTCTGTCGAAGAACACTGGCGGAGAATGAGGTCCAGGCAATAGACAGTTCAACGTTAGCTTAATAGCAGGGTTAAAGGGCCCCTCACCAGGTCTGGCCATATTGAGCTGACAAGCGCCGTGTATACAATGCGCGCTAACGACCGTTTCTGCTAAGTGTTACATCGCCACGCGCCGCGGAAAGCGCTGAAATTTTAAACCGAACGCCGTTCACCCTTCTCGCGGGCGCCGCGCTACCGGCCGGATAGTCGACGTAAATCGCACGAGTGCGCCTACGTACATTGCGCTGCTGTGACGTCGCTCGTAGTGACACGTGACTTCGAGACTTAGTCAGTGCACCACTTGTTATTTGTGTAATATGTTGCTTATTTGATGAATTAGAGTTTAGAGAAATAATAAAACACACAAAGCGAATTTCTGCGTGTTCTGGTTTTACTTGTTCCCACCTCGTGCAGTCGCGCGCGCAGACAACGAAAGTATGTAATTTTCTGCCATGCTTCGGCGCGCGATCATTCTCTATGGACCGCCTGTGTCTGATTCAGAAGCGCGTAGCACTGACATATACCGCTAGTCAGGTGTTCTCAGGTACAGCGCGCAAAATCCTGTGCTGCGCGAAACGAGACAAACGCAACAGCTCGCGCGCGATGCCGTCAGCGGAATTGCGCCGCGCAGCAAGAGGGACGAAAAAAAAATGAAGGCGG
The DNA here is from genome assembly GCF_023375885.2 of Dermacentor andersoni. Taxonomy (NCBI): domain Eukaryota; kingdom Metazoa; phylum Arthropoda; class Arachnida; order Ixodida; family Ixodidae; genus Dermacentor; species Dermacentor andersoni. The sequence continues at coordinate 59,295,621 of NC_092814.1, read as the reverse complement.
CACCCGTGACGTATCTGTCACGCGATCCACACGCTCCAGTATGGGAGAACGCAGGGAAGGAATTTTGTGGCACTTAAATATTTCTGAAATAAATGAACCAATTTGAAAAATTCTTGTGGCAGAACGCTCCCAAGAGGGAACGTAACAACTCCCAGCGTATAATCTAAATTTCCTGTGTGGCCTGGTGGGGGACCCTTTACTGAAAATAGCGTTACCTTTCCGCAAACGAACTTTGCAGTAAGGGAGTTTTAGTATAGCGTGATAGAGTAGTTTACGTGTGGGATGCTATTCGATTACTCTTTAGATTTCGCATACATAGTGATTCTGTCTATTCGCCAAGCTTTGCGTGTCCGTCCGAACAGTGTGAGAGGCATTGCAATGAAAGCCAGGAGCGCGTTGTATTTGTACTTTGCATGTCTGCCGATCCGCGGCAAAATCAGTGCAAGCTGTCGACCATGGCCTCCGAGATGTGCTTATTTCAGAGGCCATATGCCGTCGCACCTATCTCCAAACATCGCCGATAGGTGGCGCTACTCCCGAAAAAGATGACCAGAGGCGATTGGAGGATTGGTGGAAGTAGGGAAACGACAAAAAACGGAGACGTACAAAAGCACTGTTCGCAATAGGGGATCAGAAAATTTGGTTGTGGGAGTTCATAGTTGTTGTTTCTTTCTTGTTTAACCTAGGTAGGACATTAGGCAGTATAATAACAAGAGCTTGGTGGCGCAACCCACCACTCCGTTCCAAAAGGGACGCTCATAACATCCATCCATCCAGATCGGGATGCCTATAAGAAGGAAAAAGCATGTGCTTGCTGTGGTAAAGCTAGGGAAACGATGGAGCTTGTTTTATTAGAATGTGAAGACGTCTGCCAAGCGGTCGATTTAGGCACCACTGGCCTCCTTGAAGCCCTTGGATTCAGCGAGAGCAGGGGAAAAGTAAACATGTTCGCAAGATTAGTAAGAGGCGATTGTGAGATTCGTGAAGGAAAAGTCAAAGGAAACGACAAAAAACGGAGACGTACAAAAGCAAAGTTCGCAATAGAGGTCAGAAAATTTGGTTGCGGGAGTTCATAGTGTTTTTTTTTTTTAACCTAGGTAGAACATTAGGCAGTATTATAGCAAGAGCATGGTGGCGCAACCCACTGCCCCGTTCCAAAAGGGATGCTCATAACATCCATCCACTCATCCATCTCTCTCGTTAGGCTTCGACGCGTTCGAAACGAGAAACGGTCTCAAAAAATCCGCAAGGTTATCCATACATAATATCGGTCACCATGTATAATATATCCATATATAATATGGATAACCAATATAATATAATTATCCATATATAACATGGATGATCGAAGTGGCCTGAAACTCGGCGAAAGTCGTTTAGTGATTTGCTACGAACGAAGTGAATATATTACAAAAGCTAGTCGTTTACTGTAGGTTGAGAGTCTAGTGTTCCGACCGACGCGTACACAAGTCGCTCGGTCACTAAAGCGCGAGACAATGGTGCGCGCGACATCGGACGCGCGTTTATTGATACTCGCCGAGGAGCGCACTGCACCGGTGCCGCACTGTGCAGCAGACGGTGTAGGCTGGAACGCGCGCAGCCTGCCACTGTCGAACCGCCGAACCCGGCGGAGCCAGTCAGTCAGTCGGGCGAGCGAGGCGCTATTAACCTCGTCGCCGGGGCATCAAGTGAGCGTATGCGCAGACCTCGATTCCTCGGCGGGAGCTCCTTTTCGGCGCACCGGTGAGTCTCGCAATGACCGATGGCAGGCGCCGGGTCACGGGGTCGGCGGAAGATTAAATTATTGCGTTGCCGACAGCAACCGAAGCCTCCCCCTCGCTCGCCACAACCGCGCGGGCGAAGGCGTCCCATGGCGTCCCCGTTTCGCGGATCCATCGCGGAGACTGCGCACAAGTCGTCGGGGCGGGCTATCGCCATTCCTGCCCGCTGCTTCGACCGTGGTCCGTTCCCAGGCTTAGAAGGAATGCGCCAACCATTCGCCGGGGCGCTTATGCCCAACCGAAAGTTGATACCGATGTTTTGAACAACGTGTCTCTCTTCATGTACCAATGCCCGTAATGCCACATGTGACAGATGGCACCAACAGAACCAGTTCTGTGCGTTATGCTTTAAGCGGGCTGAAATGTTCTGGTCCTTCGCCAACCGTGGTACAGCTAAAGCGCATTGCAAGCACGCGGAGATCAAACCCGGGGCGCTGCCCGTGCTCGGTTGCAGAGCGTCATCGGAACAGCGGTGAAGCACGGCAGCATGTGCAAGGAAAGCTATAAGCGCGTTGTGCAACGGCATAGTGCTGTGCTCCAGCGTTCCGGGCTCCGCGCGTCGATCACGGATCGTGCCTTTTCCGCCCAGGGTGAGAAATATCGGAGACGTTGATGCCAGGGGAAAGCCGAGTGCGTTAGGACTGGTGAGCTTGGAAGTCTGCGCGCCGCGTGTCTAGGTCTTTGGCTGTCTTGGCGATGCACCGGCAAGACGGTGATTGCCGGGGCCACTGCGGCGCCGTTCAAACGGGCCGCAGCCTGTCTCGTAGTTTGCCTTCCGCGTTTCCTTCGGCGTTTCGCTCGAGGCGGAAGCTTCCGCGTGCGCGGGCGCTGTTCCGAGCCTGTTTGCTGTGGGCGTTCCCGGCGGCGTTTGCATACCGGAGATTTACCGAACGCGGGGCCGCGCACGTACCATGGGTGACGCGACCCGCGGGGCAAACAGGAGCGCCCGCGCCGTAGAAGGCCGCTTCTTTGCAATGCTGAGGTGCACACACACGTGGGTCGTCACGTGCCCTGAGGCGAACATCATGGGACGGTCCATTTTGCTGGTAGGCTGCCATTCTTTCCCTCGGTGAAGGCCGGCAGCGCTGCTCGTGTATTTGTAAGTCGCGGAGTAGAGTAAATGAGACGCACTGGAACACGTTCCCTGATGGGACACCGTCCTATAGTGCTGCGCATATGTGGGGACGGCGAAACTCTTTTTAGCGAACAGCTTTACTGATTCGTATTAGATGCGTTGCTCATAAATAGGACGTGGAGGGAGGAGGGAGCAGATCTGCTGGCCAAAATTGAATTCTTATTCAGGCGTGGGGATGAAAACAATATTTTGATGTCAAGAATGCGTACACGTGTTAAAATTTTTATATTGATCTCGGATAGGAACACTAAACTGGAATATTAATCGGTAACGCTTAATCATGCTTCTACAATAGCAAAACAGCCAGTTTTACCGCAGGAGGAGGCTCGGTAATGCCAGGAAAAACGGAAAGAACTTGTAGCGATGCCAGACGTTCTCGCATTAACTACACGAATTTAGATAGCGTTTGCTAGGGCAAGTTACTAGTTTCTCAATAACCAAGAATTACATGTGCACAGGAATGACGATGCGACCCGGCGGGGCTGAAAGCAGCTATAGGCTGCTGGGGCAAAACCCATTGCCACTCTCTTCAGGTCTTTGTCTGGACACTCGACGTAGAAAGTTTTGAGTACATTTTCTGCACAGGAATGATCCACCCATACGATCTCAAACCCGTGACGTCACACTAACGTAGACTTCAACTTCATTCCGCCAAACACATGAACACCGAGTAGTCGTGCTTGGTGTCCTGTCAAGAGCATAGGAAACACGAGCTGCAATCTGATGAACTGAGCCGCAACAGGGAGCAGCCGGCATGACCCCCTCCCCTCTCCGCAAATACCTGCTTGCTTTCCGGCAAGGAAGTATCTCGCACCTCTCCGGTGTGACACTGTCTTCGCCGGCGTCAGACCAGCGGCTTGCGTGCACGTTACGCGTCCCGTGCCATTCGTTACGCCCTTCTGGCACCGCCAGCAGGCGGTGCCGAGTGGTGTGCAGTCTGTATGCGGCACCGTTAATTAGTCAGCGCTGATTAGCAGATTTGTCCAATCCTGCGGCGTGTGGCTGTTGCGCGGCTGGTGGCCCTGTCGTTTGGTGACTACCTCACGCTCAACGGCTTCGGGCGGGAAGTTCCCGAGGCGTCCTTGATGTGGTCTGCAGCCAGCGGAAAGTGAAGGTGGCAAAATTGCGTTCGTAAGTTTCCACTTTGCTATTCGCAAGCGGGCCTTAGCTAATAATATGCCCGACATCACGACACACAGACCAAACTTCTTGAACAGTGCTTTACCCGGACATCAGTGTGCGCAGCCATAAAGGCACAGCGGCGATACTTAAGACACTGAATGGTGCGACCCTGCCCACTGTGTGACGTAAATGCCTCTTAATGCAACACTGACACTGTGTGTGACTATGTCGGGCCTTGACAGACCGTGTGACAGCGCCCACATAGATAGATGTTTTATATTTCTGATCCATATCTCTTTTCTTCTTTAATCTCATCTTTCACGCACCTTTTACCCCAGTACAGGGCAGGGAATCGGAAGTAGTATATATATATTTAGTTAACCTTGCCTCTCTCGTGTATCTATTCACCGGCATCTACTCTTACGAACAGTGTAAGATCGTTTTTGTGAATACGGGCCATCATCTAGCGAGGCCGAAAAGCGGCGCAAGGATTCTCCCAAACTAGCGGTACATGTTGTGGCCGGCAAATTTTCCATGTTTGATGGTCTGCAGCCGCCGGGCACGAATAAACTGGTTCTGTCAAATGGATACGTGAATGTCGCGCGCATCCTCCGGGAACAAATTGAAGACACTTATCAAGCAAGATATGACAAAACGGTACGGTGCTCTCGCATATCTTGAAACGAGAATTTCCCGCCGCGGTGGCTCGGCGGAGTTGCACTGCTGAGCACGAGGTCATGGGTTCGAACCCGGTGGTGTTCTGATGGAGGCGGAATCCGGAAACGCTCGTGTACCGTGCTTTGGCTGCAAGTTGAAAAACCCCAGGTGTTCAAAAATAATCCGCAGCTTCCTCCACCATACTGTGTAATCCACCGTGCAGTTTCCGGAAGTCAATCCCCACAATTTTTTTTTTTTTTTTACGAGGAATTCGTTCGACCTGTCATCATCTTAGCGTATGTGCATTTGCGTTGCTGCCGCGCCTTTCTTTGATTGACAGTTAAGCGACCCAGACTGGACTTCGCGTGTCAGTTGCCAGCGACACATCAAATCGGGTGGACAGCGGAACCCGGACGAAAGGCAAAAGGTGTACTTCCTTTTGTCTTTCGTCCGGGTTGCGCTGCCCACCCCTAGGGCCAGTCCGGACCAGAAACGATGGTCAAGCCCATAGCCAACCGAATTTCTCAAAATTCTTTCGGTCAACTGTCTTGCGCGTTGAGAATACGGTTCCATTTAATAATACCAGTTGTCTATTGCCACCAGATAAAGCGTATACAAAGAAATCGCACTGGGTGCAAGAAAAATCTGCACCATGACGTGTTAGATACGAGCGTGGAAGCGATATTAGGTGGCTTTTGGTTTTAATTTCAGAGCTTACTTTAAAAACCTATAGAATAAAGTGCGCGAAAGTTATCAGCGCGTTTCCTAGGACTTTCCTTTCGTTTCATCGCACACTGTGTGCTTAACGTTCACTGACCTATTTAATAGCCCGATGAAAAAATAAAATAAAAAGTAAATTAAAAATAAGTTATAACGGCAAGAAGGAAACTAACGAGTACTAGAGAGAGCCGGTAGCCAATGCCGTTTCTTGCTTTCTGGTATGTGGGCACTAGAGCTGGAATAACCTGCATGACGCGATTGCGGGAGGAAGCTCGAGGATTGAGCTACATGTTACGGCGCACCAGGAGTGTTCTCCGAGCCGTCGTGACTGCGCAATATTTCCGGGATTTCACCGGCTTTCACAAGCCGCACGAGACGACGGCAGTGCGTGCCAGTCGCACGCTGCAGGTCACTGGGCTGTCAATACGCGTCGTCGATGTGCCGAGAACATGCCGGGCGGGCGACCTTCGGTGGGTTGTGCAGGCATAGCGCCGAGAGGGCATTCCGCAGGTACGCGCATCGCCTACCGCCAGGAACGAGCGGCGCCCGCTGACGAAAGCGACGAGGCGGCGGATGCCCTCGCGAAGAGCGGCACGGGAATGCATCGGAGGGGCGCGACCCGTAGCAGGCGGCATGTGGGTCACGCCGCATTAATAATGGCGCCCAGAGACGCACTCTTTTTCGGTGGCCGTCGTTCAGCTGCCGTCTTGTGGCGGTGGTTAGTGAGCCCCGAAGGCAGGACTGTGGCTGTATATACTTCACGGCTCCCTCGCTCTGCAAGTATAACATCCATATCTATGTGGCGTAGTCGGGAGCTAAGCCAGACGAGCAGTGTTCCTTCTTGCTCACCGAAGAGCGTAAATGTGTATTCGCAATCCGTCACTCGGCTGCTATCAATTACGCGAACGCGCATCGATGCCTATGTATCTCACAGCACTCTCCACTTTTCCGATAAAAGAGATGCTTTCGGGTGAGAATGACCTGGCGTTTGCGGAGGGGAAAGCTGCAGATAAGTTTCTGCGGCCTGGGGTTTTTCAGAGGGCCCCTCACCAGGCCACATAGCAAATTTTGATTATGCGCTGGAAGTTGTTAAGGAGTGTTCTACCGCAAGGAATGTTCAAATTAGTTCACTAATAGCAGAGATAGCAATATTTGAAGTGCTGCAAGCCCATGGTTTCTGGAGGCGAGCGTCACCACCTACATAACGCTCTTCTCCACTTGCCCCGTCTAGCCTCCACAAGCGAAATTCCTTCCCTGCGTTCTCTCCCATACGGGAGCCAGAGGATCGCGTGACGAATACGCCACGGGCCCCTTTAACGGGCCCGCCCTCTCTCTCTCTCTCTCTCTCTCTCTCTCTCTCTCTCTCTCTGTCGCGCGCACGCGTTTTTGGCGCACTTCCGGCGACTGTCGCGCGCGAGCTGTTGCGTTTGTCTCGTTTCGCGCAGCGGACGATATAGTATAAGGCAGTGCCACAGTCACGAGCACTGAGGCAGACGCGAGAGGATGAACGAGCATGATCGCAGCGCTGGAACACGGTAGAAAATGAGTTTCGTTATATGCGCGCGCGACTGCACGACATGGGAACAAGCAGACAAAACGGGAGTACATCTCTTGCACGGTACCAAGTAAAACAAACACGCAGACATTCGGTTTGTATGTTTTATTATTTCTCTGAACTTTAGTTGGCCTGTTGCTTCAACAGGCCAACTACCACCAGGCCAACAAGCCTGCAAAAAATCACTGATGTTGCCTTGAATAATTCTAGAAGTCATGTGTCACTGGGTGACGTCACAGCACTGACATGTACGTAGGCGCACTTGCGCTATTGACGTCGGCTCTCTTGCTGGGAGCGCGGCACCCGCGAGGAGAAGAGCAAACGGCGTTTGGTTTGAAATTTAAGCTCTTTCCGCGGCGCGTAGAGATGTAATACTTAGCAAACACGACCGTTAGCGCGCATTGTATGCACGGCGCTTGTCAGCTCAAAATGGCTTGACCTGGTGAGGGGTCCTTTAACGTGCACCCAATGCTCGGTACACGAGCGTTTTCGCATGCCGTCACGGCCGGGAGTCGAAGCCACCACCTCGTACTCCGCGGTAGGAATGTCATAACCTTGCCGGACGAACTGAACCAAGAACTCGTCGCGGCAAGCACACTTATGGTACTGCCAGTAGCATGCGCCATGACGAGTACAGGCGTCCTGTTCCTGGGAACTAAAGGAGCTAATTGTAAAACCACGCGTGTAATTTCTTCAACGCGAAGCGCCGCTCGGCATTTGCACAAAGGAGCCTCTTTCATTGCTGGCGGCTGCGTTCTTCTCCCGCATTTCGATTCCTACCAAGACCTTCGCACTCTTTCTCACGCAGAGCGACTTTCAGCGCGGCGTATTATTCGTAGTATCGTAACGCAGACTTCCGACTGCCCAAGTTGGCGTCATGTGCCGAACAGCGGTCGTCGCGTACGTGCTTTCCTACGGTCGTCTCGACTTCCCGCGAGTGCGTGCCAGCGCGTTGCAGCGTTTACATCGGAAGTGCGTCCAGCGCTCCACTGGACGGGCGAACTTGCGCTCGCCGGTTGCGGACGCGCGTTCCCACGCTATCGCGGCCAGCTCTGATCAGGCGGCGCAGCTCGCCACCTTGAACTTGGCTGTCGCTGAATGGAGAGCGCGCGCGCGCCTTTGAATGGAGCCACTCGAGCGTGCGCCTTCCCAGTGGTACCCGCGGGCGCTCATGCGCGACTGACCAAAGCAATTAATCGGCCGCAGGTGCGGGCGCGCGCGCGCCTGCAGTAGCGGCGGCGCTCGTTAAAGGGAAGCGCGCTTGTTTTAACGGCGCCCGGGCGGCTGTTTGACCAGGGCGACCAGGCCATCGGCGCGGCTGCTCGCCGCGCTCAGGTCGGCCACCTGCGCCCGCCGCTGTTTGCGCAAGTTCGAGGACGCCGCATAGAGTCGAGACCCCCGGCTGGCGGCGCATTCCGCCCTCCTCGTCGGCTGTTTGAGCGGCGCAAACACGGCATACGCCAGTCGCGACCTCCGCGCAGCGCAAGAACTCTGCCTCGGAGCACCCAGCGTCGCCGGCCCACATTGCGCAGCGCGCGGTGGCCCGCCGTGCCGCAGAGGTCGCTAGTCCCATGCCTGCCTCCGCCTTCCCGTTGCGAAACGAAAGGGCGCTCAAATTTAGGGCTGAACGGTGAAGTACCCTAGGCGGCCCGGCCGCTAGACAGTCCGCACTCTCGGAGCAAGCTGGCGCGCCGCCACGGGCCGTTCGACCGTTATTAAGGACATTTAGGAATAAGAAACCCAAAGTTGAGGCCGAGTTGGGCCGAGGGTACAAGAGAACCCAGTCGGAGTTTGGGAGGTAGTCCCTTTGTTTTTTAGTTATCGGTATACGTGAGTAAACATTCCTCGGCAAGTGTGCGTACGGAGTAAGGAGAAACACCTAGGAGAAAGTACGACGTCGGGCAGCTAGTCCCCTCTGACGCGGCTGCTCCCTCTGCTCGAGGCCTATCTACGCGTTCCAAGGGACTATATCCCAGATCGCGAAGTAGACCCTCCATGGTTGCCGGACCTCTCAAGGCATTGTTTGGTTCGTGGGAGCATTTAGTGACGCCCTCGTCATGATGGGTCCTAGCCACACGCGCTATCCCCTCTACTTTCCCTGTAATCTTTGCGAGCTCGCCGTCTAGAAATTACCATTTGCACACAACGTGGCGAGGGCCTCTTTCCCATGAACCTTTCTGGTATATGTTTTGATCACTAGGTTTAAAAATTTTCACATGACGTTCCCTTCGTCTTTATTTTTCCCTTCCTCCGTGGGTGTGGCTCACGCCTCCCATCTTCGCGCATGTTTGCACCTGTTCGTGCCAACTTAAATATCGCCTCCTATAGGACACTAAAATTTTCCGTTTGGCCTCGCGGATGGTCGGCGAGGCACCCCACTCGCCGCTGCCGCTACATTTTCGCGATGCCTTATGTCGCACGCGTCCACGCTGTCGAGACAAGGTACACATGCACGCAACTCTGATGTCAACTTTGTCCAGACAGCATAGTATCATACAATTCAGTCGAGGGCAGTTCGGAGCATAGTGTTCAGGAAAATGTACAAGCAAATATAGGGCTAAAAGTCTGTTTTTTTTTTCTTTCAGTCCTTCTTCGGCCGGACGTACAACAACCTTGCAGCTCTTGGTGACTGCAAAAACAGCGGCCAGTGCGTTATCAACAAGAAAAACAGGACCTCTTGCAAGAGCTGTAGACTCAAGAAATGTCTCCTGGTCGGCATGTCCAAAAGTGGTGTGTATTAGCTGCACTCAGTTTGCTGTGCATGCAATGTGTTCTAACTTGTATAGCTATATACGAATGGTGTGTTCGGAGAGATCGCGAATACACATTTTGTGCGCCGGACTGCAGTCTGCGGCGGAATAAGTGTGAATGTAACGGCATATTGAACAAGGAGGGCCGGGTGAGTGCATGTGTTAAGTTTAGGATGCATGTGTGTTAGTAGTTCCTTCTGCAAATATTGCCTGTTGGTGAAAGCAACCTCAGTCAGGATGTCGCTTTCACTGAGATATTCGAGTGGTCTACAGGAGAAAGTTACGGTGCATAGTTATCGCGTTTACCCGTTTCTCGTGTGACGCCGTAATTTGTACCTGCTGTTGAAAGTGCGTGACATGACCATGTGTGCGCAGTAAAGGGGTCCAAACTTATGGCGCCTCTGGTACACCCCGTGCACGGTACGAGATCCACGGAGATGACAGGCTTCCGTGCCCCGTTTGCAGGGTCCCGATACGGACGCCGCTCCAACTGGTTCAAGATCCACTGTCTGATCCAGGACCAGGCGGAGATGACCTCCCGCATCGCCGAGCAGCACCACCAGATGGGCGCGTCGGCGCACCAGCTGACGGCCCTGTACGATAAGGACGTGTTGGGCTTCGGTGCCAAGGCCGAAGAAGGCACCAGCTCGCCGCTCTCGTCGTCGGACAAGCCGCCGTCGTCACCAGCGTCGTATCCTCCGCCATCGTCGTCTGCCAGCACGTTCGCGTCCACGCCGTCGGCTTTTGAAACCAAGTCGTCGAACGGCGAGAGTCCGACGAACGCGGATGCGTTGGCCTACCACCCCATGTCGCCCGTGTCGCCAATCTCGCCGCTGCACCCGAGCAAGTTCTTCTTCCACCCTGGCGCTGGCGTGTTCTTCGGCAAGCCGTCCGCGTCGCACAATGGCCTGTCCAAGTACCTCGCAGAAGGTGCTGGCGCCGTCGCGTATCCGTACTCGCCGCGCTTCATGCCGTTTGGGCCCCTGAAGCCGTACCGAGACCTACTTCACCCGTCTACGTTGCTCGTGAACGGCGAGTGCCTGGCCGACCTACCCGAGCAGGAGAAGCCGATCGACCTCTCGGTACGCAAGCCCTGCTCCCCGAGCGCCTCGCCTGCCGACGGTCTCGCCGAGGAGCTTGATACCCAGGACAGTGACGTCAAGCCCGCGCTGCAGGCGCCTTGCTCCTCTGGCGCCGAGATCCCACTCGACTTGCGGAGTGCTAAGAAGTGATGCCCCCAGCCCCTTTCGCCAGCCGTCCACGTGTTCATAGGGACTCGCCGCCGGAACAAAGGTCGCAGTGTGTGTGCGTGTTTGTGTGTGTGTTAGAGCTGTAATACTGTGTAATATATGCCTCCTCCCCCCCCACAGAACGACGCTTATGGACCACAGAGATAGAACTATGTCGACGACAGGGAAACTTGTGTGAGCCTGCTCTTTGTAATAGTCCTTCGTCTTCGAAGGGACCGCTGTGGCCCCGTCAAAGTCTGTCTTTTACTGTGTTTTTTTTCCCTCTCCCAATTCACTAAGGGCATTGCAGAAGACTTGGTAGCCAAGCGTCTCGTTGCGATCTGTCGGTCTTCTAACTCGTTCCTCCTCGTCTTCGCGTATCCTGTTTCAAATGTTCCTATTATCTTTGCCCTTCTCAGACGTGGACCACCGACCATTCCACATCGCCACCAAAACTCGTGCCTTTTTGTGAGACATTCCGTCGCCTCGACGCTCTTTTCTCCTGCGCCTCCTACTCGAGGTATAGCGCCACGGGAGTGTCCTTTGGCGGGACGCCATTGGCTGGGCGACTCGTCCGGTCCGAGCCGCCACCAGTATTACGTCCTCGTGCCACCAGTGCCTGCTCCGTAGAGCTACACCGCTTGTCCGCGAGTCTCGTCCGTCGACGTTGCAAACGGGCCTACAAACTGCCAGGGTCGTCGCTGTCACCGACGCGCTCCCTGTACATTTTGTTCACCACACGCAGCCTCCCCTCACAAATTGCTGTCTGTGTGCCAGGAAGACAATCGCTGCTCACTGGTGGCCTGAATCATTGTACAAAATTCACAAACTGCATCCATTTCAAGAGAGGCCTTCATACGCATGTTTCGAAATGTCGTTGTTTTTTTAAGCGTTTAATGTTTCTTCTATTCCCACTGTGATAAAACCTTCGAACCAGGCGGTTCACTACGAGCCTTGATATACATATATATATATATTATATATATATAGATATGAGTATATATATATGTGTGTCGGCGTGTTTGTGTGTTTTATGTGTGTGTGTGTGTGTTTGTAATTTCGCGTGTACACGCGCATCGGGGCTGTGGGCATTCTAGTACAAACCATTCCAAGTGGCTTTTACTTCTGGCACTTTCCCTCGTCTTTTTCGCACTGTGCCAGTACCTGATCAGGCTGCCGCTGTCCTCCTCTGGCCTTTCCGTTGCCCCTGGCGGCGCGCGCTGTCGAACAGTGTTGCCGCGCATGCGCGGATCGTGTTGCTGCTTTTCCCTCGCATTTTCCCCTCGTATAGTCATTTGCCCTAGCTGGAATTTGTCGCAGCTCATTACGGCAAGTGCGCGCCCCCCGAAAACGACGCACACGGCCATCCTCCGGTGTCGCTTATCACGCGGTCCGAGCGTCGAACCATTGTTGATCCAGTTCAGGCTGTGAGCCGCCACGCTCCCCATTGAGGTAATGCTTCAAAGAGATAAGTACGAGACAAAAGCGACCCCCCAGGTCGTTCAGACCAACATTCCATGCTCGCGGACCGCTGCTGGAAAATCTGCACGGTGTTGGCCACCGAACGGACTTCGGAGCTCTTGAGTCCGACGTAAAGATTTCCCAATGCTTGAAATCGGTGCTGACTGGCGTTGGAGTTACACTAAGCTAGCTCTTAAACCACAGAATTTGTTTCGTTCGTATCCGAGCGAGACCAAACTGTACACGGCAGAAGCAGGTGGCGACGTATTGGCTATGCTTTTGTTAAGGCACAAAACAAACTAAAGCGGTTTGCACTGAAGAGTAGCCTATTAACGGCGCATTTACTTTTATTTGGCGAAGGAAAGGTTGATTATTTACAAAGAAAGTAAACGTAAGCTCTCCCATAAATTTTTTTTCTTGCGTCAAAACCGCATTGCTGATGTCATGGATTTCACAGAATTTTCGAAAATTCGGAACGTTTCTGTGCTGAACAATGTCCCAGAAGATCGCGAAGTCCCCAAGATCACCTAGCCTTTCTCTTTTTCACTTTCCCCTTAAGGGCAAACTGCATCGAAATTTCACCATGTTAGCTAAATTGGTTATAGATGAGTAGTACATACATGTACTATTGAATAAATCTTGACAAAGCTGTAAGGCTGGTAACTGTCTAATTTTCTTCTGAACAGCCGTTAAATGGCACCTAAGCAGACGACGCATACACCTAGTGGTTAGCAGTAGAGTTACTGTATGCACTCCCGCGGGGAGCAGAAGTGCGCAAAGAAAGCTCCGCCACCTTGCGCGCAAAACGAAGCAAGGTTCTAAAGGTACAGTAACCCTAGTTAGTGGATTTACGACGCAAATCCCATACAATGGCCACGCGATTTTCAGCACGCCGCGGTCTTCGCCCACCCAATCTGGCAGGTTATGCGGAGCAGCCGCGCTGGTTCTCCACATTCTAGATTCTGCGTCATTTCCGGTGCGCGGTAACGGCAGCACCTCTTCCACTTTCGGTATCGAACGTCTCGGGAGCTTTGCTGGATGGCTTCCCCATATTTAAACTACTTGAAACTAGGCTTTTTTTGCGGTCCAAAACTTCCTTGCAGCTTGCCTTTAAATCAATCGCCCATCTGTCGAGAATTAAAAGCGCTACAACGAGTTCATGGCACGGCTGCTTTGACGACAGAAATCGTTCTCGCTCTGAATTTCTTGGCGGCCCTGACATATCTCACGGTCGTTGTCCTTCACGACGCCAGTCCTAGGCCCACCGATTCCCACCGACAGGGGAAGTGTTCTCTAAGCAGCACTAACTAAAATTAAAAGGCATTATTATGGCTAGCACCGAAAGGGTGCAAACATCCAGTGCCCTACGTATTACTAGAGCATTAACATTTATGATGAGTAGTACGAAGAGTTGTTTTGTAATGTTGAACGTGATGTATCAGCTGCAAGGAATGAAAGTGAAAGAAAAAATGCAAATGCGAAGTTACGGGAAGCGTTTGGATATTGGTTGAACAACCGATATAGATTGCCATTGAATTTCCCGAGCTTTGTTTGTGATGCGCCTAAGGTTGGACCTCAGGTTTGTCCGACTGGATCGGTTGCATTTGTTCAAGATGAATGAAACTTACTGCTTCCGTCCAAAACGCTTTCGGCGCGGCGCCTTTTCTTTCTTTTTTTTGTTTTTTCGTGCGCTGTTGGGTTCGCCACTGTCTTCGTGCTGCGATTCGCATATACGTGACAGTTGAGCTATCCGCGGGCTCTCCTGCTGAACTTGACAGCGCATACGGGAGGAAAGAGACAATCAACCGCTAGACGCGGTAAACACGACGATGCTCATGTTGGTGCTCTTCTGTACACATTTGAAGGAAACGTATAGAAATAAGAGTGCGTTCTGGTGCAGAATGATATTAATTTGTAGTAGTGTGTGTGTGTGACACTGCAGCGTCGTTGCTTCCTTCGACTTGCTTTGCTACGAACGTTCTCGCAGTCAGTACATCGCGCTGCCGGCACACTATGCCGATTGACGCAGCCCACACAGTCGCCCGAGTAGTCATTGTGCAGACGATCTAAACGAAGGTGCTTGAAAGACCCGACCACGGGACCACTGCCCACCTGCCACACAAGTACGTTCATCTGAACCCTACAAAGGCTGGTCGAATCGATTTGGCGCGTTAAAAACCGGTCGCCGTGTTCGTATGAAAACTAGCGGGTTGGGCCGAGCCGACGCCTCCTAGATAGCAGGCCTGTGCACTCTGCTTTATGACGTCATGCTACTTGGACCGAAATTTTCATTGCCAAGCCCGGCGTGACGAAAGCGGTGACGTCAAAAGCACCACGGTTTACTCCGGAGCATCCTTATTGTGACGTCATGGATCGAAGTGCGTAGGCTTTGGCTATCTAGGCGGCGTTGGCCGAGCGAGCGTCGAGGCAAGCTCGATCAACCCTTCCACCAACGCTGGCTGAATCGCCCAACCCGCTAGGCAAGATGCATGTAAACGCGGTCGGGTGAAGCTGGGTCAGCTCAACTCCTACTCGACCCGCTCGAGTCGAGTTCATGCAAACGAAGCTACAGTGGCGAAGCTACAGTTGCTGGATCCTATACTGGCGCTTTTCGCTGGATGAGCAGCGGTGGCATGAATTCAGTCGGGCCACGTTTCGTTGCAGCGCGAGCCTTCCGCGTAGCTTGTTTCCATGAGTCGCCGCCGCCACAGCGAACAACGGATCACATCTGTGTTTATGGTTTGATGGAAAATGAAAAAAAAAAAACAAAAGTACGGCTGGCAACTGAATACGTCATGAAGCTCCAATTCCGAGAGCGTGTAGCATAGCTAATGCGTCGTTCTTTAAGGCGACCAATTCAAAACGCGTGCCATGTGCAGACGCGAAGCAGGGACTCATCATTACGTCACGGGAATGTTGGTCAGCTCCAGTGGTGCCCCAAGCCCCTCTCGCACAGGCCACTAAGTAGGTCACGCATGGCCATCCCGGTGCGGCGGTTGCTGGCCACGGAGAATTTTATACCCGAAGCTGTACGCGCACGTTGAACTGCTCGCATTAAAATATAATTTGTTGCAGCGCTTGCCAAAGCAACTACGCCACCACGGCGAGTAGCGCGACATAGCGTTCTTGACAGGAAAGTACCGGGCTCGCAGCATTAAACAATGTGCAGACAAGAAAGGTGCATATATATATATATATATATATATATATATATATATATATATATATATATATATATAAAGAAAACGTGGACAACTTTCTGTGGCTATGAAGGGAAAGCTACGGAGGCAAAGAGCGCACAACTGAGAGCGCTTCTGAAAGGAGTCCCGCGTTTTAATCCACGTTGGTTTAGGCTGGGAAAGAGAAAACAAACACCTTATTGGCAACAGTTAAATTAGAACACACCAGTGAGTGGAAATGCTTACGTCTTTTGCGGCTTCTCCGTTCCGCGTCTTAGGAAACGCGAAACCGTCGCACGGGGAAGCTGCGTCGATTCAGCGTCTGCTCCGAGCAACCAAAGCACTGTCGAACGCTGCCGGACTACTTGGTGCGGTAACACATGTGCAGAAGCTCCGCCCCCGTAGCTTTCCCTTCATAGCCACAGATAGTTGTCCGCGAGTATAGATCCGGCAGTAGCGCGAGCGAACATTGAATGCAGCGATTGATTCCAGTTCCGTTCAAGCGTAGCTCGGGGGCGAAGTGGTCGCGCTTTTCTTGCGCAAACACCCTGCACCGGAACAGTGACACCGCCGACAAGCGAAGCCGCCGCGGGCTCACTTCTACTTAACCGTTGATCTCGATCCGAGGGGGAAGAGCGCACGGAAACGCGTCGTCGCTGTCTACATTCCTTCACTCCTTCGCATTCCACTGTTTGTTCTCCCTTTTCGTTTGAGTTTCTATTTAAATCCATCTGTCACGTGCTTCTCCTCTTGTCTCCGACCGCGGAAAGCACTGTGCAGGAGGCCATTCCAGCCGCACGACTCACTTGTTCATACGCACATCGCCTCGTTCCCCACCACCATGTTCCCCCCTCCCCCACCCTTCCTCGTCTTTTTTTTTTTTTTTTGTGCTTTTTTCGAACGTGAGCCTCATTCTGCGTGTATTTAAAAAAAAAAAAATCTTGCGTATTTTTGGATATATAAAATCACAGACTACGACTGTAACATTGTTAAATAAACGATGCGTTGAGCGTTTTCAAAACGAGTGCTGCGTGGCGTTATTCTTGTCTATGGCGTGAAATCTTTGGGCGAGTTGGCGGGCTTTGTTCACATCGTTTTCCTACGCCAAAGACGTTTCTGTCTTTATTGTCTCCCTCGTCCCGTGTTTTGACGCTAAAAGAGCGCATGTCGCGGAAAAAAACACTAGCCGTGGTGGAGTGATCGAGGACGACAGTCGTCTTCTACGCCACTCTGCTGTCGCGCTGCCACAGGACTAATCTACCAGCGACTTCTTCTGGCTGCCAACGACGCCGCACTACAGTTAAGAAAAGCGGACGCAGTGACAAGGGTAATGTAATGCAAAGAGAGGTATTTATTATGGTAGAAAAGCTGAGAGGTCGGCCTGTATCGATGTTCTGACCTGCTATTCGGCGTTGGGAGAAGGGGAATGGGTGCAGAAAGAATAACGAAGACTTTGATTACGAGGATGAAGATGGTGGGGAAAATCTTGCACGCTCCAAGACTATTCAAAGTCTATTGTCCAGTCCGCTCTCGTACAAAAATTTGTTGAGAACCTTCAGCTATCAGGCTGATGACGAGGATCAGGCGAAGGTCCCAATAGAATCTTTTCAGTCAATGGTCCAATGACAAATTTGGACAAGATGTCCGTCAGCGATTTTCTCTTTACATCAAATCGCGGGTAGACGCACAACAGTTGTTCTGTCGTATCGGGAATACCGCATTCCTCACAATTCGGACTGTCCGCCCGACCGATGAGATGTAAGTAGCGCCGGGTGAAGGCCACGCCTAGTCGTAATCTGTGCAGCAAGCTTGCATTACACCTTTTCGTGTTCGGTGGTATCCGTATTTTCATCTCTGGGTCGAGTTCGTGAAGGCGGTGATGACGATGACCTGGCGAGGTCCAGTACACTGCGGTGTTATCGCGCAGAAGTCTGTACACCAAGGCATTAGTGTCTGGTCGTTAAAATGGGATGGACACTGGCGTGGTATTAATGTGGGCCATCTTTGCCTCCGCGTCGGCGAGCTCATTTCCATGTAAGCCACAGTGTGCCGGAATCCACTGAAACCTTATGCAATGGCCAGTTCTTAGGGCGACATCGTGTGATTCGATCACCTCTTGAGCAAGGACATAGTAGGGTACTCGTCTAAGGGCAGAATCGATCACCTGAAGTACCGGCTTGGAATCGCAAAATATAGTCCCAAGTCTGATGCGGCTCCATTGATATATAACGAATTGCCTCCCGAATGGCAACAATCTCTTCGGCCGTTGAGGTAGTTTGGTGGTCGAGATGGAAGCGCTTTCTGACCTTCATATTCGGTATTACGAATGCCGCGGTTGAAGTGCATAGTTTCTTATGCGTCAACAGACTCTGTGCTGGAACAGTTTCCTAGGCGGATCACGTACGCCTTGCATGTGAATTACATGCAGAGAAAGCCGTGGTGCACGTGTATGCATGCGCTCCGACAGTATGAAACTGAAACTGGACACCACGTTGCACAGGTCAGTATTACGGGTGAGTTCATGTTCGAGCTTCAACATTTGAATCAAGCGCCATGTTACAATTTACAGGTAGAAAACATGCAAGAAAGCTTGGAGCCTTTCCGTTTACGGATTGTGCCAGGACAAAGGAGACCTGAACAGAAGCAGCTGCGCTAGTAACGACATCATGCGGCGGTTTCTCCAACTACAAAGCGTTTTATGTTCTACTCGTGGAAGGGAAATAAAACAACTAAAAAAAGCCTGTACATTAATGGTTATGCTGTTACGGAAGCCTTTATAGAAGCAAGTGAGCAGCACATCGCTATGTTTTCGGATTAATTAAAAAATTACAATAGGCGCTAAGAAAACGACAATTTAGGTTCATCTGAAGAACTCCCAATTTGGGTGCTTTCAGTCGTAATCACATGAACATACCTAGGAGAGGCCGCGGCGTTAGCGCCGTGCTTGTGTCTCGGGGTTCACATGGTGGAAAACATGGCGAATGAAAATGGCGTAAAACAGACTGTCTCCTTGCCGTGTGCCTGCAGGCTCTGCTAAGTTGATGGAATGAGGCATCTGTGACAACCTCAGGTGCGGACGTAAGACTGCATGCTTGAGATTCTAGCGAGTAGAAGCACTGTGAAGTCATTAACAATTCCCGATAATATTACACTACCGTTACAGAAAGGGGGAGCCATGCCGTGTAGCGAAATATTCCTCAACAGTGGAACTGCCGCCTATGTCTGGCACGAACGAGCAGTTCTTTTCTACCGTTTTACTACTTGGGCTAATTGATACTACCTCCCAGGTCTGGTAAGGGTGTTCGCAGAGTATCCAAGCGCATGCTGCTTTCAAGTCATTGAACTCTTTGCTTTCTGGAGGATGCATGACCGAAAATTATAAGGAACAGACGGAAAAGTACGAATTTCATTGAGGCTTTCGATAAACTACAATATATTGCGGAAAACAATTTACTCTGAACAACTCCCTCCGCCAAAAGATGGCGCCGCCAGCGCTGCTGCTCACGTATATTTGGCATGCAACCAATTATGTCTCCACACAATTACTACAATGCCTTTTCGAAACAAACCGAAAGTCCTCTTACGTATTCTTGACAACTCTCCACCACTGCCTCTGTCTTGGTACAATTAAAAAGGTCGCAGGTTTCGCCCAAAAAAGCGAAGCATCGATTGCGCTAGCAAATTCGCAGACAGCTATACAAAGTAAGCATAGTAGCTTTATCGGTCCTATAAACTCGTAAACATTCGCTTACTAACAGAATTAACAAGCATATGGTGTCACGCGCGCAGAGGCAAACAAACCCGCCGTGGTTGCTTAGTTATGGTGTTTGGCTGCTATGCACGAGGTCGCGGGATATCGGTCATGGCGGCCGCATTTCAATGGGGGCGATATACAGAAAACACTTGCGTACTTTAGGTGCATGTTGAACCCCAGGTGGTCCAAATTAATCGGGAGTTCCCCACTACGGCTTGCCTATAATCAGATGGTGGTTTTGGCGCGTAAAACCCCATAATCTTATTTAGCATGCAAACATAAGCGCATCTCAGTAGATGAGCGCAGACACTCGCTGTCAAAACGCTGGAGTGAGGAAGCGCAGCAGCAGCAGCAGCGAGCGAATTAACCTTCGTGCTGCCTCTCGCTACAATGCGAATTAAGCAGCGAGAACACAGCGCACACGAAGTTTTCAGCACTCGGCGCACTCTGTCCCCATCGCAGGTCGCTTTAAAGACAGGGAACGCGCGGTCGAGCCATACGCAGCGGCCACCAGAGTAGAACCCCCCCCCCCCCCACCACCTCACGCCGACGGAAGACGGCGCGCTTCCTCCCTTGCGCGCGAGAGGTTGTGCCGCCATCCTCGGCTCACCCTTGCATACAGCATACGACGCGCGGAACTTGCCACATTGTAGCGGGTACACTGCAGTCGCAGAGGACGTGCTTGATCGTCTCCTCGCAGCCACAGTTTTCGCAAGCAGGGATTTCGGCCATCCCAATGCGGAAGGAGTAGGTGTTCGTGAATGCCACGCCAAGCCACAGGCGGCACAGAAGTGTTGCTTCCGCTCGTGGTAGCCCTGGTGGAAGACGGAGTTGCAGACGTGGATCCAATCTGTGGAGACGTGCGTTGATGAATTCACTGGCGTTCCACAGGGTCTGCGTAAGCTCGCATGCGGGGGAGCGAAGCCTTGTGACTGCACCTGTTGTCGACAATAGTATAGGTATAATATGGGCACCATCATGGGCCGATCGGGCGGCGTACTCCGCACTGTGATTTCCCGAAATTCCTCAGTAACCCGGTATCCAATGGCAGATGATGTTATGCCCCTTGTCGATTGCTTGATGGTGGAGTAGTCGGATGTCTGCGACTAATTGTACGTTAGGTCCGTGGTTGAAAGACGACAGCAGACACTGGATAGGTGCCTTCGAGTCGCAAACGATGGACCATGATTGTGATTATGTCTGACCGATAAACTCCAGAGCAGCACAGGTAGCTGCGAGTTCTACAGCCGTCGATGATGCAATGCGAGATATCTTGAATTGGATGGTGACATATTTCGTGGGAATTACCACTGCTCCAGCTGAGCTATTGGAGGACAGAACCGTCCGTGTAAACGTGCATGCGTTTACACGGAGTGAAATTAGTGAAAGCACTGTTTGTTTGAGAACGAAAGATGGCCTATCCGTTCTCTTTTTGATGCCGTGAATGACAAGAAGGGCTTGGCGTGGATGCATGCATCATAACGGTAGAGATGGTCGTGCTGCAGGCGTGCAGTTCGACCGTAAAGTTCCATGGTTGGCGGCGATAATTCTGCTGAACGCTGAACGAGGTCGAGCGACAGAAAGGGAGGCAAGATGATGCAATGGAAGTCGGGCGAAGTGCCTGATGAGCACCTCAAAGCGTCCACTTGAATGTACGTGTTGATGGGGTGATCATGTGCGACGGCTTATTGTTGCAGCCGTGGATGCACACCTGGGAAGGCCAAGACATATTCGCAGAGCTTAAGCTTGCATAGACCTGAGGGCGCGGAGGTTGGTCTTGCCGGTTCCACCCAGTACAGGTAAGCTATAGAGTAGGAGAACCAGGAACAGTGCGTTATATAGTTGGAGCACCGCCCTCACAGACGCACCCCATGAATCTCCCGCCCGCAAGAAATCTGAGGACATGGGTTTATATGGCCAGCTTCTTTTTCAGGTAGGAGACATGAGAACTCCAGGGCAGGGCTCGATCTATTATCACTCCTAGAAAGCGGCGCGCCTTCTCGCAGGTGATAGGCTGTCCATTAATTGTGACAACGTACGGTCTCATTGCTTTGCACGTGAAAGCGACCACAGAGCACTTCTCGGAGGATACCTCCAGACCTCGTGCTCGAAGATAACCTGATGTTAGTGTGGCCGCCTTTTGGAGTCGGACGCGCACCTGGCGACGCGTCACTCCCGATTACTAAATGCATATACCGTCTGCAAACATCGACACATGGACGGATTGCGGAAGGGAACGAACCAGGTCGATGAGCACGAGGTTAACTAGAGTAGGGAAGACTCCACCTTGTGGTACGCCACGGTATATGATGTGTTTTGATGACACACCAGCCTCTGTTTTCACAAAGAATGACCAGTCCTTCAAGTAGCTGAATATCCATCGAAAAACAAGGCCAGCTAGGCCGACATCGCCCAAGACGTCCCGGATGGCTCGATGAGTTACGTTGTCATAAGCGCCTTTAACGTCCAGGAACATCACCGCTGACAGACTCTTAAAGGGACACTAAAGGTTACCAGAAACTCAGGTTAAAGTGGTAGAGCAATGTTCTAGAACGTCTAAGGCGTCAATATAATCGCGAACAGAGCTTTAGTAACCGAGAAATTGAGGTAAATGCATGACACGATTTGAGACCCCCCAGCGACATTCCGGTACTAGCCCGATGACGAAAGCACTCCTCATAATTTGTGTTACTAATACTCAACTACTCGTATTAAAAATATCATTTCATTCGATTATAAGACGGAAAAGATGCTACTTGTCTACGTCTATTCGATTCTAAGAAAAAATAACATTTTGACGTTACCCTTCAGTAATATGGGTGTTCGAAAGGTTTCGTTTTCGCTCGACTCTGCGCCGCGCACGCTTTTGAGTTTCAGTAGTTTCGTTATCGCGTCGTGCTGTGAGGGTTCTGCTGGCTCGCGAAACTTTCATTTGGAACAAGCAGCGAGAATGCCACGTCCATGTGATGTCGTGGGAAACCCTCGTTGCTTTCCCACTCCGGAGAGCCGGTGTCGAGGCCGCCGTCGTAGTACGCAACGACGCCGGCAGTGCGAGCCCTCAGCAGCAGGTAGCGCTCGTCGGTGCTCAAATCGCTGAAGTTTAGCCCACCATCGCGAGCCAATCTGTCGGTGTCAGGGTCCATTGCGACGAGCGTCGAAGTTTGCGTCATAGAATGAAGTACCAGCTTATGGGCGTCTTGCGCTGGAGTTTGAGGTATAGTAGCGGCGCCTGGCGGCGGTGCGGGAAACGACGTCTGGGTCGTGCCAGCTTGGGTCGTATTGAGCCCTGGCTGTGGCGAAGCACGTTTCTAGGCCGAGTTTTGCGTCGATTCGCACTTTTTTATGCCCTATTGCGAGTGCAAAAAGGCTCGTCACTTCTCACAGACCACGCCGACCACGCTGCGAGCTCGCCGCAGCCTGTAGTTTAACGAAAAGGGATTCTCCGCGTGCCGTGGGACGTAATGTGGGACGTAATTCGTTTCTCCTTCCGCTAGCCACCATACTCCCGCTTTCGCTCTGCTGTCGGCTCTGTCTTGGCTCTGTTTCTGGCCGCGCGTTTGCGTTTTGCGCAGAAAAGCCGTAGCGCCGTCTGCGGACGCCGTTCTACTCGCCGATGGCGCAACGTCACTATGAGGCCATGATGTCAGTACTCCTCGATCGGAGGGCGGGCGATTTGAACTGCCCTAGAGGTACGCGGATGCTTCAGAGCGCATTTTCTCTTAAAATAAGTCTCTCCTTGGCACAAAACAAGCGTTTCGAGGTTTCTGTGATGGTATTTCAACAGTCCACGTTGACTTAATAGTAACCTTTAGTGTCCCTTTAAGGCGTTTTTTGTGCTGAAAAGACGAGACAAGATCTATGACGTTGTCTATAGAAAAGCGTCCGCGTCGGAAGCCTGCCATAGCGTCAGGGTCAGTGGCGTAGCTAGGTCGTCTGGCACCCGGGGCCCATAGGTCTTCTGTCACCCCCCCCCCCCCCGGGTGTAGCCGGCGGAAAGAGGGGTGTCTTCAGACGTATATGACACCCCCCCCCCCCCCCTCCACTGGCCCCTTGCACCCGGGGCCCACGGCCCCCCGGCCCCCCCTGTTGCCACGCCACTGGTCAGGGTATATCTCGTAATGTTCTAGATACCACTCTAGACGTGTCAGCACCATCCTCTTCATCACCTTTCCTAGACAACCGGCCAGAGCAATGGGACGATAAGACGCCACGTCAATGGGTGATTGAAGGTATCTATGGGTGATGAGGAAGGTATGTATGGGTGATGAGGAAGGTATGTACAGTTTAGTGAATGCAAGTTTGCTCGCAATATAGGAATTTCGGGAGGAACCGATTTCCTCGACCAAAATTAAGAAATAGGGTCACGCGCTGTGTTACGACGCTGAACACAGTGTAAAGAGGATGAAACGGCTAGCTCCGGAGAAGTAGTTCAGCCGGA